>NC_036845.1:8267647-8309955 GCF_002910315.2 Salvelinus sp. IW2-2015
GTAACAAAACACGAACAAACAACCGAAACAGTCCCGTATGGTGCAAACACTGAACAGGAAATAACCACCACAAAACACACTAGAAAACAGGCTACCTAAATATGGCTCCCAATCAGAGACAACGACTGACACCTGCTCTGATTGAGAATCATACTAGGCTAACACATAGAAATATAACACCAGAACAAAAATAGAAAACAACATAGAATGCCACCCAACTCACGCCCTGACCAACTAAAATTATGACATAAAAAAGGAACTAAGGTCAGAACGTGACAGTACCTCCCCCCCCCCCAAAGGTGCGGACTCCGGCTGCAAAACCTGAATCTATTAGGGAGGGTCTGGGTGGGCATTTCACCGCGTGGCGGCTCTGGTGCGGGACGTGGACCCCACTCCACCATAGTCTTGGCCCTTGGAGCGGTGACCTCGCCGCCGACCTCGGACTGGGACCCTTTCAGCGGGCCCGAATAGACGGGAGACTCCGTCTATTCGGAATCAGCGCCGGGATGTGCAGGCCGCGACTCCGCAGCAGCAGCCTACCCGTTTAGGTGACGGGCAGCTCGCTGACTGACGCGGCGGCTCAGGCAGCTGCCTGACTTGACGAGCCGCGCTCAGGCTGCTCCTATCAGGGGAGGACTTCTTGGCTGCTCTTGCACAGGAGGGTGACTTGCTGTTTCCGGACAGGAGGGAGACTCGGGCTGCTCCGGACAGTGGTGGTATGACTCTGGGCTGCTCCGGACAGCTTGAGGGAGACTCTGGCCTTGCCTCCGGGAAGGAAGGTGATGACTCGCTGGCGTCGCTTGGAGGCTCTGTGGCTTAGTGTAGGTGTTCATGACGCTTATGGTAAAGGCTTCCTGGAACTTAAGAGGGGACGCTGGAGGCCTCTGGAATAGAGGGCGACGTTGGAGGCTCCGGACTAGAGGGCGACGCTGGAGGGCTCCGGACTAGAGGGCGTCGCTGGAGGTTCGCCGGACTACCAGAGGGCGACGCTGGAGGCCTCCGGTAGATGCGCGCGTCGCTGGATTGGCTCCCGGTGACTTGGAATCGCGTTTGTTGAGCTGTCCGGACTAACGTCCTATCGTTTGGAGGCCTCAGGCCATCATGGTCCTCACCGGAAGCTTCATGCCATGGGGGGAATCTTCTTTCACTTTTTATCACAGGAAGGGGGAAGGCTTCGTGCCAGAGAATCCCTCAACGACCCGCTGTTACGACGCCACGTGGCCGACTCAAGATCAGTCACTGGCATCATTCCGATGGATTAGAATCAGCCTGGGAAGCTTACTAATCGCCATTGATTATTCAGCCTGGAGGCTTTCTGGCCATGGATCTAATACATCTGGAGGTACGTTGGGCGCCCTGACCCAAATTGTGGATTATCCACTGGGTGCGCGTACTGTGCCAATGGAAGTTCAGTTACCGAGCTTTGAGGCTTGTGGTGCCCATGGAAGTTATCCAGCTTGAGGACTCCTGCCAAATGGAAATTATCGAGCTAGGAGGTGTCTTGGTGACCACTGATAATCACCGAGCTTTCGACCAATTGTGATTATCACTGGAGGCGTGTGTTTGCCATGGTGATTATCACAGGATTTGGAGAGAACACACAGAAGGCCGTGGCTCTGGAGATGGGCACAGGACTCACCAGGCTGGGGAAGACATGCAGTAGGGACCAGTGCTTACGCAAGCAGACACAGAACTACCAGGCGTAGCGAAGAGCATCAGGAAGAGGCCTGGTCCTTGGCCGATGGACCCGGATGGGGCATTGACCGGTGTGAAAGCGCAACTGGCGATATTGGCCCTCTCATGAGAGAGCCGCAGAAGGAGCTCTAACCCGCACCACTACGTCCTCCGAGCTAGGGGCCGAGGAGACGCACTGGAGACCAGATGTGCTGAGCCGGCATCATCCCTCCTGGCTCGATGCCCACTCTAGCCCGGCCGATTCGAGGAGCTGTGATGTAGCGCACCGGGCTATGCGTGGGCACTGGGGACATCGTGCGCTCCCCCGCATAACACGGTGCCTGCCCAGTCACTCTCTCGCCACGGTAAGCACGGGGAGTTGACTCAGGTCTCCTACCTGAGTCCGCCAATCTACCCGTGTGCCACCCCCCAAAAAAATTCTGGGGCTGCCTCTCGTGCCTGTTACCTCGCGCCAATTCCTCGTAGTGGCGCCGCTCCGCTCTAGCTGCCTCCAGCTCCTCTTTCGGACACCGATACTCCCCCGGCTGTGCCCAGGGTCCTTTGCCGTCCAAATTTTCCTCCAATGTCCAGGAGTCCAGAACCCTCTGCTCCTGGTTACCACGCTGCTTGGTCCTTTTCTGGTGGGTGGTTCTGTAACGGATTTCCTCTTCGTCTGAGGAGGAGTAGCAAGGATCGGACCAATGTGCAGTGTGGTAAGTGTCCATAATAGATTTTTAATAAATCAAAATGAACACAGAACAAAAATAACAAAACACGAACAAACAACCGAAACAGTCCCGTATGGTGCAAACACTGAAACAGGAAACAACCACCCACAAAACACACTAGAAAACAGGCTACCTAAATATGGCTCCCAATCAGAGACAACGACTGACACCTGCCTCTGATTGAGAACCATACTAGGCCAAACACATAGAAATATAACAACAGAAAAAAATATAGAAAAACAACATAGAATGCCCACCCCAACTCACGCCCTGACCAACTAAAATAAAGACATTAAAAAGGAACTAAGGTCAGAACGTGATAATTCCAAAGCATAAGGAGGAGAGGCTCAGTGAATGTTTTGGAAGGTGAGTAAAGGTGTCAGAGGAGACGCTGTAGAAGGACAAAGTGCCGGCCAGTCCAGACACACTCCTACTCTGTGGGAGCCGAAGGAGGAAGCAGAAATGGCGGTGCTGCTAGTATTATGATAGACAACAAAAGTGTTATCAGAGCAGCGCAGACTCCTGGGGCCTCATTTATCAATATATCAATACACTAAAATACTACTTACGAACGGAATTTAGAATGTTTGTACGCCTAGAAAAAGTGTGATTTATCAAACAATGCTGTGAGCGTCATACGCACACCGGTAGGAGATGATCATTGATAAATACAAATTGTTCTCAGTGCTCGTGCACTACCTTGGCTATTTGCAGTTTGAAATTTCCCTAATTAACCATATAGTCAAAATCATCAATTTAAAGCCCACGAGGAACGCAATGCCATACCATGAAATACAAAAGGCTTAACCAAAAAAAGCTATTTAAAAAAGTACTTTTCTGAGACTGAAATAGAGGTGCTAGTGTCAGAGATTGAGTACAACCAAAACGTTTTATTTGCCTCGCTCAGATGTGGCTTCACCAGTAATTTTTTTAAAATTAAAATTAAAAATTAAATTGCTTCAAAGAGAGGTCTATTAGGACAAATCAAGTTGATTTAGCAGTGGCAAATATACTTGAAATGCGTAGGCAACTCCCACCAAAAATGTGTCCATCCACAACAGCTTCCGCCAGTAGGCATATAGGCCAACATTGCTGTTCTGCAGAATTTACGAATAGTGCGTTACACCTGACCACCTTGCCACCACATTCAGCGCGTCTTTTGCACATCATATAACCTATCACCTGCACATTAAGAGTGGAAGCCTTTTCTTTTCACATAATTTTTAGGATGGTGCTTTTATGGCGATGTGGGTGCGGTCTCTCGCTCGTTCGTATTTGGGAACCCATTGATGACATCATGGCAAAGAACCCCTCTTGAAAAATTACTGCACTTAAGGCTATATGGATTAGTATTGTAACAAATGCACTGATGTGGTCAAATTATATGATATAGGCTGGTAGGTAGGTAGGTCCAGCCGGCCAGGTAGGTAGGTCCGGCTAGTCAGCCAGATGGGACCCACTGGCCAGTTAGGTAGGTCCGGCCGGCTAGGTAGATAGATCTGGCAGGCCAGCCAGCCAAGTAGGAAGGTCGGCTGGACCTACCTACCTGGCCACACCTAGTTTCAGCCGACTGGCCAGGTAGGTAGGTAGGTCCGGACATGTAGGTAGGTCCGGCCAATTAGGTAGGTCTGCCCGGCCAGGTAAGTATGTCCGGCTGGCTGGCAAGCCAGGTAGGTAGGTCAGCTGGACCTACCTACCTGGCCAGACCTACATACCTACCAAATTAGGTAGGACCAACCTACCTGGCCGGCCGGCCGGACCTAATGAAACAGGATTTTATTGAGCTGATCAACGCTGTAAAAGGCTCTGAAAAGCATCCAATGATCTCTGGTCCCGTGCCGTCACTGGGTCACGGCTGCGAAAGGTTCAGCAGGCTCTTAGCACTTCATATCTGGCTTAAATACCATTCTGTTGGCATAACTTTTACTGACAATTTCAACACAAAAGATGCTCTACAGGGACGATGGACTCAACCCAAACCATCTAGGCGCCTGGACCCTTTTCATATTTCAAGGCTGCGTTAAGATATTGACTCAGAGACAGACCAAGCCCTGCTCACGTAATACCTCCCGTCCTCTCTAGGCGTTATGGTCTATACTGCCAGGTTGTGTTGTCAGTTACATTTACATTTACATTTAAGTCATTTAGCAGACGCTCTTATCCAGAGCGACTTACAAATTGGTGCATTCACCTTATGACATCCAGTGGAACAGCCACTTTAACAATAGTGCATCTAAATCTTTAAGGGGGGGGGGGGGTCAGAAGGATTACTTTATCCTATCCCTAGGTATTCCTTAAAGAGGTGGGGTTTCAGGTGTCTCTCCGGAAGGTGGTGATTGACTCCGCTCCCTGCTCCCGTCCGTGAGGGAGTTTGTTCCCACATTGGGGGCCAGAGCAGCGAACAGTTTTGACTGGGCTGCGCCGGGAACTTACTTCCTCAGTGTAGGGAGGCGAGCACAGCCTTGCAGAGGTGGAATGAACGCAGTGCCCCTAGTTTGGGTGCTAGCGCCTGATCAGGCCTGAGGTACTGAGTGCCGTCCCACAGCTCCGTAGGCAAGCACCATGGTCTTGTAAGCGGTGCGAGCTTCAACTGGAACCAGTGGAGGGAGCGGAGGAGCGGGGTGACGTGAGAGAACTTGGGAAGGTTGAAAACACCAGACGGGCTGCGGCGTCCTGGATGAGTTGTAGGGGTTTAATGGCACAGGCAGGGAGCCCAGCCAACAGCGAGTGCAGTAATCCAGACGGGAGATGCAATGACCTGGATTAGGACTACGGCTTCCTGTGTGAGGCAGGTCGTACTCTGCGGATGTTGTCAGAGCATGAACCATACAGGAACGGTTGCCACCGCTTGATGTTAGTAGAACGACAGGGTGTTGTCTCAGGATCACGCCAACGGTTCTTAGCGCTCTGGGAGGAGGACACAATGGAGTTGTCAACCGTATGGCGAGATCATGGAACGTGGCAGTCCTCCCCGAGGAGGAAGAGCAGCTCCGTCTTGCCGAGGTTCAGCTTGAGTGGTGATCCGTCATCCACACTGAATATGTCTGCCAGATCATGCCAGAATGCGATTCAGACCACCTGGTCACTCAGAAGGGGGAAGGAGAACAGATTAATTGTGTGTCGTCTGCCATAGCAATGATTAGGAAGACCATCGATGAGGTTATATGACAGAGCGCAAGTGACTTGGCGTACTAGCGAGAACAGGAGAGGGCCAGAACAGAGCCTGGGGACACCAGTGTGAGAACGCGTGGTGAGGAGACAGATTCTCGCCACGCCACCCTGGTAGGAGCGACCTGTCCAGGTAGGATCGCAATCCAAGCGTCGGGCCGCGCGCCGGAAGATGCCCAACTCGGGAGAGGGGGAGAGGAGGATCTGATGCGTCACAGTATTCGAGGCAGCGTTAGGGTCTAGAAGGATGAGAGCAGAGGACGAGAGAGTTAGCTTAGCAGTGCGGAGCGCCTCGGATACAGAGAGAGAGCAGTCTCAGTGAATGACTAGCTTGAAACTGACTGATTGGATCAAGAAGGTCATTCTGAGAGAGATAGCAGGAGAGCTGGCCAGGACGGCACGTTCAAGAGTTTTGGAGAGAAAAGAAAGAAGGGATACTGTAGTTTGTAGTTGTTTACATCGGAGGGATCGAGTGTAGGTTTCTTCAGAAGGTTGCAACTCTCGCTCTCTCTGAAGACGGAAGGACGTAGCCAGCGGTCAGGGATGAGTTGATGAGCGGGTGAGGTAAGGAGAAGTTTCCGGAAATAGTCTGAGAAGAGAGAGGAGGGGATAGGTCAAGCGGGCAGGTTTGTTGGGCGCCGGCCGTCACAAGACGCGAGTTCAATCTGGAGAGAGAGGGGAGAAAGAGGTCAGAGCACAGGTAGGGCACGTGTGAGCAGAACCAGCGGTGTCGTTTGACTTAGCAAACGAGGATCGGATGTCGTCGACCTTCTTTTCAAAATGGTTGACGAAGTCATCTGCAGAGAGGGAGGAGGGGGGGGGGGGGGGGGGGGGGAGGAGGATTCAGGAGGGAGGAGAAAGGTGGCAAAGAGCTTCCTAGGGTTAGAGGCAGATGCTTGCGAATTTAGAGTGGTAGAAAAGTGGCTTTGGCAAGCAGAGACAGAGGAGGGAAAATGTAGAGAGGAGGGAGTGAAAGGATGCCAGGTCCGCAGGGAGGCGAGTTTTCCTCCATTTCGCGTCGGCTGCCCGAGCCCTGTCTGTGAGCTCGCAATGAGTCGTCGAGCCACGGAGCGGGAGGGAGGACCGAGCCGGCCTGGAGGATAGGGGACATAGAGAGTCAAGGATGCAAAAGGGAGGAGAGGAGGGTTGAGGAGGCAGAGTCAGGAGATAGGTTGGAGAAGGTTTGAGCAGAGGGAAGAGATGATAGGATGAGAGGAGAGAGTAGCGGGGGAGAGAGAGCGGAGGTTGGGACGCGCCGATACCATCCGAGTAGGGGCAGTGTGGGAAGTGTTGGATGAGAGCGAGAGGGAAAAGGATACAGGTAGTGGTCGGAGACTTGGAGGGGATTGCAATGAGGTTAGTGGAGAACAGCATCTATGTAAAGATGAGGTCAAGCGTATTGCCTGCCTTGTGAGTAGGGGGGGAAGGTGAGAGGGTGAGGTCAAAAGAAGAGAGGAGTGGAAAGAAGGAGGCAGAGAGGAATGAGTCAAAGGTAGACGTGGGGAGGTTAAAGTCGCCCAGAACTGTGGAGGTGAGCCGTCCTCAGGAAAGGAGCTTATCAAGGCATCAAGCTCATTGATGAACTCTCCGAGGAACCTGAGGGGATAAATGATAAGGATGTTAAGCTTGAAAGGGCTGGTAACTGTGACAGCATGGAAATTCAAAGGAGGCGATAGACAGAGGGTAAGGGGAGAAAGAGAGAATGACCACTTGGGAGAGATGAGGATCCGGTGCCACCACCACGCTGACCAGAGCTCTCGGGGTGTGGGAGAACACGTGGGCGGCACGAAGAGAGAGCAGTAGGAGTAGCAGTGTATCTGTGGTGATCCATGTTTCCGTCAGTGCCAAGAAGTCGAGGGACTGGAGGGAAGCGTAGGCTGAGATGAACCCTGCCTTGTTGCCACAGATCGGCAGTTCCAGAGGCTACCGGAGACCAGGAACTCCACGTGGGTCGTGCGCGCTGGGACCACCAGGCTGGGGTGGCCGCGGCCACGCGGTGTGAAGCGGTTGTATGGTCTGTGCCGAGAGGAGAGAACAGGGATAGACAAACACATAGTTGACAGGCTACTGAAGAGGCTACGCTAATGCAAAGGATATTGGAATGACAAGTGGACTACACCTCTCGAATGTTCAGAAAGTTAAGCCTACGTTGCAAAAAATCTTATTGACTAAGATGATTAAATGATACAGTACTGCTGGAGTAGGCTAGCTAGCAGTGCCTGCGTTGTTGACTTTGTTTGAAAGCTGGCATAGCTAACCGAAATTACTCTAGACTCCACAGTTGTCTTAGATACAAAGACAGCAAAGACAACTATGTAGCTAGCTAACACTACACTAATCAAGTCGTTCCGTTGTTCCGTTGAATGTAATTGTTTCTACAGTGCTGCTATTCGGTGGCTAGCTGGCTGCAGCTAGCAGTGTTGATTACGTTAAGTTACGTTAAAAGGGCGAAAAATAGCTGGCTAGCTAACTAGAAAATCGCTAACCTAGAAGAAGCTAACTTAGAAAAAGCTAACCTAGAAACCGAAATTACTCTAGACTCCACAGTTATCTTAGATACAAGACAGCAAAGACAACTATGTAGCTAGCTAACACTACACTAATCAAGTCGTTCCGTTGGTGTAATAGTTTCTACAGTGCTGCTATTCGGTGGCTAGCTGGCTAGCTTGCAGTGTTGATTACGTTAAGTTACGTTAAAGGGCGAAAAAAGCTGGCTAGCTAACCTAGAAAATCGCTCTAGACTACACAATTATCTTTGATACAAAGACGGCTATGTAGCTAGCTACGATCAAACAAATCAAACCGTTGTACTGTAATGAAATGAAATGGATACTACCTGTGGAGCGAAGCGGAATGCGACCGGGTTTGTTGAATGCGGGAGTTCTATTCGGTAGACGTTGGCTAGCTGTTGCTGGCTAGCTGTTGGCTGTTGGCTGGCTAGCAGTGTTTCCTACGTTAAGGACGACAAGTAGCTGCTAGCTAGCCTCGGTAAATTAAGATAATCACTCTAAAACTACACGCTCTGAACTACACAATTGTGGATACGAAGACAGCAAAGACAACTATGTAGCTAGCTAACCACTACACCAATCAAGTCGTTCCGTTGAATGTAATAGTTTCTACAGTGCTGCTATTCGGTAGACGGTGGGCGTTTGCTAGCTGGCTAGCTGGCTAGCCGCTGGCCAGATAGCAGTGTTGACTACGTTAGGGCGACGAATTACGATAATTACGCAATTGTCTTTGATACAAAGACGGCTATGTAGCTAGCTAAGAAGAAATTGCTAAGATCAGACAAATCAAACCGTTGTACTATAATGAAATGTAATGAAAAGTTATACTACCTGCGGAGCGAAGTACGAAATGCGACCGCTCGCTCCAACCCGGAAGAGGAAGAGTTGTAGTCTTGTACTCATTCACTCCACTCTTAGATCTGCTATTGTTAGCTCAAAAGAGGAACCCACTGTGGCCTGCTCACCCAGTGCTTTTAGTTCAAGTGTAAATTCCATAAACCTGAATACCCCCTGGTTTTCAAATCACGTAGAGGGCTTGGGTTATGCACCATCATTGGTTATTCTGAGAGTTCCTCATATTGACATTGGCTGCAGCCTCAGGCCCTATGGTGCTAACCTTGGCAAAGTAATTCCAATTTCTTATTTTTCCTCTATTACTAATAGGGTGAGACCAAATGGTGCAGTTTTATGAAATCTTATAGCCATACCAACTATATCAACATCAACCATCAGATAGGCCCTGCAACCGCCTATTGAACGTAGCTTGTTTGAATTGGAGTTTCCATGTGACTTTAAAAATCGTAAAGGACTTGGGTTGATGCATCTGAACATTAGGAGCTTACTTCCTAAACTGGATTATATCAAGATCTGGGCTATGCAGATGAATCCGGATATTCTGATATTGACTGAAACTTGGATCTCTGGGAACATTCTGGACTCTGATATTAAAGCCATAGGCCACAAATAAAAGCAGGCTGCAGCTACACTCATAGACTGTATAAAAAATAACTGACATGGCTCATACTGCATTAAACAAAATGTGTCACGATAGTAATAATAGTAGCACAGTAATTAGTGTAAAAAAAAAGGTTGACACTTGTTTTTTATGTCTTCCCCACTAGATGGCAGTGTTGGGACAGACATGAGGAGTGGAACATGGAACCTAAACTGAAAGAAGGAGGTACTTGAGGATTGTGGACTGATGCTGGGTTTAAATCAAAAGAGTTAGACCACATCTCAAACCAACACTTAGATGGGCTGCATCTCCTCTCCTCCAGCCTTCTTCTGCACTAATGTGAAACTGCACTGGTGACCTATTCTGTGTGTACTCATGAAGGAAATGAGTCGGGTTAAAACAATACATAAAACATCTTTCTTGTGCAATGTATATTATATAGGCTGCATTGAGATTTGTCTTTCATTATTTTTTAGGCTATCTGGCATTAGTGCACCAGCCTTAGCCTTAAGGCCTACCTTTACACGTCCCAAATAGCCTTCACGCCAAACGCTTTGTGACCTGCCAGAACAATTCCACTCAGGCAAAAAGAAACATTTTGAAATTTAATTCAAGAAGAGTTATTCTGCAAAATCGAGAGTTTAAAATAAAGAGAAGGGAGGGCCAGAAAAGTAATGTTTGGGAAAGATTTGGGTAGGTGGTAAAAGAGGATTATAGCAGTGCCTATGTGTGATGACTGTAAGGCGCTACACTAATTCGACAGCAACAAGATAGGCCTATGTCACGTCAAGGAAACGGTAGCCTACTCTTCAGATGGCTTAAATGAAAAGTGAAATCTGGCACTGACTGTAGGTCTATAACCGTTCCTCTGTCCAGTGTCTGTGTTCTTTTGCCCATGTTAATCTTTTCTTTTTATTGGCCAGTCTGAGATATGGCTTTTTCTTTGCAACTCTGCCTAGAAGGACAGCATCCCCGAGTCGTCTCTTCACTGTTGACGTTGAGACTGGTGTTTTGCGGGTACTATTTAATGAAGCTGACAGTTGAGGACTTGTGAGGTGTCTGTTTCTCAAACTAGACACTCTAATGTATTTGTCATCTTGCTCAGTTGTGCACCGGGACTTCCCACTCCTCTTTCTATTCTGGTTGGAGCCAGGTTGCCCTGTTCTGTGAAGTTGGTATTACACAGCGAGATCAACAGTTTCTTGGCAATTTCTCGCATGAAATATCCTTAATTTCTCAGAACAAGAATAAACTGACGAGTTTCAGAAGAAAGTGCTTTGTTTCTGGCCATTTTGAGCCTGTAATCGAACCCACAAATGCTGATGCTCCAGATACTCAACTAGTCTAAAGAAGGCCAGTTTTTTAATCAGAACAACAGTTTCAGCTGTGCTAACGTAAATGCAAAAGGGATTTCTAATGATCGATTAGCCTTTTAAAATGATAAACTTGGATTAGCTAACACAACGTGCCATTGGAACACAGGAGTGATGGTTGCTGATAATGGGCCTCTGTTCGCCTATGTAGATGTTCCATTAAAAATCAGCCGTTTCCAGGTACAATTGTCATTTACAACATTAACAATGTCTACACTGTATTTCTGATCAATTTGATGTTATTTTTATGACAAAACATGTGCTTTTCTTTCAAAAACAAGGACATTTCTAAGTGACAACAAACTTTTCAACGGTAGTATGTGTGTAATATATATATATATATATACACACACAGTATATTATTATTCTGCAATACTGCTAGACACTTAGCAATTTTATGAAGTTGGCTTTAGCTAGCCCATTTCAGGTTATCAATCAAGTTAGAGTAGCTAGCATATTTAGTTTCTTAAAAAAAAGAACCACAAGTCAGGAGAATACAGGCAGCTCAAGTGGTATGCTTAGATATAATGAAAAATACAAATCAAATCAAATCAAAGTTTATGTGTCACGTGCGCCGAATACAACAGGTGTAGACCTTACTGTGAAATGCTTACTTACAGGCTCTAACCAATAGTGCGAGAAAAAAAAAGGTATGTAGTGGTTGGTGTTTGGTGGTGTGTGTTGTGATGTGTGTGTGTGTGTGTGTGTGTGTGTGTGTGTGTGTGTGTGTGTGTGTGTGTGTGTGTGTGTGTGTGTGTGTGTGTGTGTGTGTGTGTGTGTGTGTGTGTGTGTGTGTGTGTGTGTGTGTGTGTGTGTGTGTGTGTGTGTAGGGAAATAAAGAAATAAAACAACAGTAAAAACACATTTGAAAATAAGAGTAGCAAGGCAATATACAGACACCGGTTAGTCAGGCTTATTGAGGTAGTATGTACATGTAGGTATGGTTAAAGTGAATATGCATATATGATGAACAGAGAGTAGCAGTAGCGTAAAAGGAGGGGTTGGCGGGAGGTGGGACACAATGCAGATAGCCCAGTTAGCCAATGCAGATAGCCCAGTTAGCCAATGTGTGGGAGCACTGTTTGGTCGGGCCAATTGCGGTAGTATGTACATGGATGTATGGTTAAAGTGACTATGCATATAAGATAAACAGAGAGTAGCAGCAGCGTAAAAGAGGGGTTGAATTAGAAGGGTTGAATTACATAGAATTAGAATAATAATTATGTCTCTAGATTGCAGGGAAAAGCTGTTTCAGGTGTTTGAAGAATGAAAAAACCATCCTCCGGACCACCCCCAGGACCATCCTCGCATAGTTTTTGCTCCCTGCTGATTTTTGGTGTGTGTGTGTGTGTGTGTGTGTGTGTTGTGTGTGTGTGTGTGTGTGTGTGTGTGTGTTGTGTGTGTGTGTGTGTGTGTGGTGTGTGTGGTGGTGTGTTGTGTGTGTGTGTGTGTGTTGTGTGTGTGTGTGTGTGTGGTGGTGTGTGTGTGTGGGTGTGTGTAGGAAGAGGATGGGTGTGTAAGTGATCTGATTTATAGAGAGAATCTCTTTCGGGAGGGCAGTGGAGACATTGATCCATGCAGATATAATATCTCTGCTGTCAAAAAGGTTGGCACTGCTACCTGTGAATTGCGGCAGTCTCTCTCTCTCTCGGTCTCTCTGTGTCTGTTCCAACCATTTATATCCCTCATCTCTATATATATCTTTCTCCCCCCTCTCTATCGATCTATCTTTCCTCTCTTTTTCTCTCTCACAGTCTCTGTCTTCCCCTTCTCTATCTTTCACTCTCTAGCTCCCTCTATCATTCTCTCCTCACTCTATCTCTCAGCAGTTTCTCTCTATCTCTCCCTCAGGAGTTAATTTGGTATCTGTGATGAGAAGCGTTTCCTTGCTTTAACGATTCGATAACGACCCCATCCCATCAATCCTTCACTACGTTGTCCTCTCCACTCTGTTTTCCTGTCATGTGTTTCTCAGGCCGTTATCATTGATGGCACATTATGGAGTTAACTACGGAGATATCAAAAGTGTTCAAAATATGAAATAGCTTGGAAAGTGCCTGCAAGTGCGCTTAAGTGCATATAAGTACCTATAAGTTGCTAGAATTATTTTCCAGCAGTCGGAAGAGGAGGTTGAGGACTTTTTAATAACTGTTGCAGTTCAATCTCATCCTCATTAGAAAGTCTTGTGTGTGTGGGGAGACTGAGACGGTATTAAAGGGACCTTATTACCAGGAATTAAATTATCAGCAGGAGGAGCAGCAGGAGGAGGTGGAGAAGGAGGAGGGAGTTTATTTTCGCCCAATAAATTCCCAGTGTTCTGTATCAGAACTCTACTGCTCAGTATGAATTAGCTGGCCTTTGTGATGTCATCAGATAGAACCACATAGAATATTCCACAGAGGATGGAAGTATTCAGTCAGTACATATAGCATGTTTAATAGGAGTCTAGCACCTGTCAATCAAATTAAATAGAATTCTCATAATAAGAGATGTCGTTTTCCCAAATGCCATAAATCTGATCACCCTGTTGCAGAAGAACTTTTATGCATTGCAGGAAATGTAAAACATGGAGTGTATTTGAGGTTAAAAAGGCTTCTGAACTAATTTCCACTTAGAAATTTCAGACCTGATTTTCCCTTATGAAAAATGTATAAACCACACACAAAAATGTCCATGAATTATAATGCACATAACAATTCACATTTCCTGTTGTTGTAGGATTATTTTCCTGCTGTAGCAAACTGGCACAAATTAAGATCCTACATCTGTATCTAAAGGTGAGATAGGGAGGGAGGGAAGTGATGGTCAGAGAAAGCGAGAGTGAGATTGTGAGGCAGAGAGTGTGAGAGAGGAAGAAACAGGGAGAGGGAGAGAGCAAGACGATGATGATGGTTTGTCTGGGGGGAGCTGGCTGACTCTAATCAGCAGAAATGCAATGTCTTAATAGGCCAGTGCAGTTACACACACACACACCCGCGCACAGTTTTAAAAGGCCGTAGCAGTCAATAAAGTTCCTAATGTGCTTTAAGAAATTAAGCCTTTGGAGAGGAGCAGAGTGCATGTCGGATATTAACCCCAGGCAGTAACCTGCTCTATCAACACTCTAATTAAATTACCCTCTCACACACACACACACACACACACATCTATAGGACACACACTAGGACACACACAGACTGGGACCAACTCTTCAAAAGGAGGATGAAATTAGTAAGGTAAGGGAGATAAGTCAGATGATGACAGTAGGCATCTGTGCCAGTGGTCTATAGACGTTTATATTTACTGACCGTGGTTGTTTTTTATTGATTTATGTATTATGTTTTGATAGCCTGTTTCAGAGCACAATCTCTCACTGGTCGNACACACACACACACACACACACACACACACACACACACACAGACTGGGACCAACTCTTCAAAAGGAGGATGAAATTAGTAAGATAGGAGAGATAAGTCAGATGATGACAGGCGTCTGTGCCAGTGGTTTATAGATTTCTATATTTATTGACCTTGACTGTTTCTTATGGATTTATGTATTATGTTTTGATAGCCTGTTTCAGAGCACAATCTCTCATTGGTCGCTGCACTCCTCAATATGAATCCCGAGTTGATATTTTCTTTGTAGAGATTGGCTTTTTAATGGAATATGTCACCCATCTGTGGGGCTTTCTTGTCTTCTTTGTTTCTTTCTTTTTTAACCTCAATTCAATATTCAAAAGGCACTCACACATCTGAGCTATCTTTGTTGCAGGTGCATGGTAACAATTGAATAGGATGAATTCAATCAATTGCAGAAGAAAGAAACRGCTCAGAATGTTTACGCTATATTTTATGGACAGGTGTTGTTTGTGTCCAACACTGTATCAGAGGTGTGAAGCTGTTTCTCTTGCAGACATTGTAATTGGATATTGACACAAAACCACTCCTGTCCCTAAAATATAGTGGACACATTTGAACCCACAGTGCAGTTTCCATTACCTGATTAAATTGGGACATCTGTCTAGACTCTCTTTCTCTGAATCTCTCGAGGTCAATTCAGGCTACCCTATTCAACAGAGGGTGTGTGTTTGTTTGCCATGCTGAGGAGCACTCTTATGCCGAGACAGGAGACTGTCTGGGAGAATGCTGGACTGGGGAGAGAGGTTAGCAGCACATCAGCAGCTGTCACACACACATGCACACACGCACACACACAAACACACAAACAAACGCACAAACAAACACACAATGCAGCCGTCAAGCGCTGACAAATGTAGAGACAGGGCCAGATAACTCCCATTCAACACACACACACACACATATTACTTATGAGTCCATCCCATGTCCTATTCGAGCTAGCCCTCTTTCTTTGTCCTCCGGTATTCAGCTGTCAGTGGCAGTGTCAGACCAACCTCACAGAGATAAGGAGTTAGTGTGGGGGTATGTGCGTGCGTGCTTGTGTTTGTTGGTTTTGGTTCATACCAACCACTCCTCTGTGTAGGAAGCTCTACCACAGACAGACAGCTATACATCTTATTGTCTTTCTTTGTGAGAAACGTTGACTGATCTGTTTTATAAAAGTGAGAGTGTGATAAGGCCATGGTGTATCAATAATGTAGTCACAGCTAAAGGGTCAGCTCCTGCCTAACACCTTGCCTTATAATCAGAGGCGTCATGCCCATAGGGGATTTTTCCTGTAAATGTTTTGGTGGGTTAATAAATTGTTGTTGTAAATGTTGTTCCTCTGTAATACTACTAGCCACCTAACAATTTTATGAAGTTGGGTTTAGCTAGTCCAGATAGGTTCCCAACCTCATAACTACCTACCAAGAAGCCATTTCAGGCTTTCAATCAGGTTAGAGTAGCTAGTTTGTCTAACTATCTTAGCTGGCATGGCTGCTGGCTAGGTTGGTAGACTTTAGAAAAGCAAACAATTACTAAACGTACTGGATAAGACATTCCTTTCAATCTTTTACCCAGATTTTAGCAGAGCTGCAAAGAAGCATATTATGTTTCTTAAAAACACCAGTCAGGAGGATACAGACAGCTCAAGAGGTTTGCTTAGATAAGCAGAAAAATATACATTTTTTTTTTACATGGAATGAAGCATAATGATTATGACTCTAGATGCAGGAAAAAGCTGTCTTAAGTGTTTGAAAAATACTAAATTCTCCAACTACCAGACGGGGGAGCATAGCACCCCTCCAGACCACCCTCCAGCCATCCTCACATACTTTGTACCCCCTCAAATTGTGTGGGTGCATGACACCTCTGCTTATAATTATGTATTATCCATGATATACAGTGATGTTATTTGCCCCCTTTCTAATTTTCTCTACTTTTGCATATTTTTTATACTGAATGTTATCAGATCTTCAACCAAATCTAATATTGGACGAGATGGGTCCCATTATGTCTGACGAAAAACCAAACACTGCATTCCACAGTGAGAACCTCATACCAACGGTCAAGCATGGTGGTGGTAGTGTTATGGTTTGAGGATGCTTTGCTGCCTCAGGACCTGGACGACTTGCCTTAACAGAAGGAACCATGAATTCTGCTCTGTATCAGAAAATTCTACAGGAGAATGTTAGGCCATCCATCTGTGAGCTGAAACTGAAGGGCAGCTGGGTAATACAGCAAGACAATGATCCAAAACACACAATCAAGTCTCCATGAAAGTTGTTAAAAAGAAACAAATTTGAAGTTTTGGAAAGGCCTAGTCAAAGTCCAGACCTAATCCCAATTGAGACGTGGCAGGACTTGAAATGAGCAGTTCATGCTTGAAAACCCACTAATGTCGCTGAGCTAAAGCACTTCTGCATGCAAGAGTGGGCCAAAATTCCTCCACAACGATGTGAGAGACTGATCATCAACTACAGGAAGCATTTGGTTGCAGTCATTGCAGCTAACGGTGGCACAAACCGTTATTGAGTGTAAGGGGGCAATTACTTTTTCACACAGGGGAATTGGGTGTTGCATAAATTTGTTAAATAAATAAAATAAGTATAATTTGTTTGTTATGTGTAAACTCAGGTTCCCTTTATCTAATATTAGGTTTTGGTTGAAGATCTGATAACATTCAGTATCAAAAATATGCAAAAATAGAGAAAATCAGAAAGGGGGCAAATACTTTTTCACGCCACTGTATCACGTTCTCAAACACTTATGGCTTAAACTCAGAACAGAGACAAAGTTTATGTTTACAGTAATAATAAAAAGGTCTGGAGAGCAGATGGAACAAGAGGAGAAATGGGAGTCTTGTGTTTTCTCCTTGAGAATATGGCACTCATTGTTTCCTAGGGTCCATTGGGCAGTCAATGCTGAAACTTAATCATCACACACAAACAAATACACACACACACTTGCACACGCTCACTTATGCGCATACTCACACACACAGAAAACTCACACATGCACACACTCACTCATGCACATACACGAACACATTCAAATAGACACACATACACGCACTCACTCACTCACTCACTCACTCACTCACTCATCACTCACTCACTCACTCACTCACTCACTCACTCACTCACTCACTCACTCACTCACTCACTCACTCACTCACTCACTCACTCACTCCACTCACTCACTCACTCACTCACTCACTCACTCACTCACTCACTCACTCACATAGGCTTATACACATACCAGAGATACACACACACACACACACACACACACACACACACACACACACACACACACCACACACACACACACACACACACACACCACACACACACACACACACACAACACACACACACACACACACACACACACACACACACACACACAACACACACACACACACACACACACAACACACAGAGAGAATTTACTTAATGAAGAATAACTTTTTTTCTGCATTCTCCCTCTCTTCTCCTGCAGTCATGGATCATGGGAGGTCAGGGAGACAAAACATAGTCTAATATAGAAGGAGAATGCAGGACCGCAGCCTTTAGGGAGTGAGAAACAGCAGGTGTGTGTGTGTATGTGTGTGTGATGGGGAGAGAGGGACTGAGAGAAAATGAGATTGGTAAAATGGATAGTGCGCTTTCTTTCCCAAAATGAAAGTGGCTCTTATATTTGGGGAAAAAGTGATGGGGTGTGAAGAAAATCCATCTGAAGGAGGGAGGGATGCCGGTAACCCTGAAGAAATGACAAGGGCCCACAAACAGAAAATGAATCAGGGAAAAAAGCAGACAAACAGATTGTAAAGAAAGCCAAGGGCTCCCCATGAGACTGTTAGAAACTTCACTGAAACTTTACTGTGAGACTTTACATGGAGAAACTTTACTCATTGTTACATGTAATGTACATAATTAAAGTGGAACGGACAGCGTCTTAACTATTTTGCACATATGAAACAATCATAATATCCGTCAAAAATATCAAACTCCCAGTTTATGTTTCAAAACCAAATTCAGAAGAGGTGTTAAAAATGTGTTCTATTTGACAAACCATTCCATGATGTACTGTATGGCAGGGTAACACTTTACTTGACACCCAGCGTCATAACACGTATGAAACGGTCATAACCATGTCATAATATGCCATAACAGCTGGACTAACTTGTCATAACCTGTCATAATATGGTCATAAAACTGTCATGACACATATTTACACCTGTTGTGACATATATTGCATTCATTTATGGCTGGTTATGATGCCTACATAAGAGTCTAAGAGTCACAAGACAAAGAGAAAGATTCCATTACACCAGGTATTCCCAAACAGTGGTACGCACAATGCTGTCGGGAGTACGCCAAATAAAAACGTGATTCACATGTAAAAAAAAACTTTTTCAAACAGTCCATCTACACATTTTCAAACAGTCCATTTATATTTTCCAACGGGGCTATACATTTGGGTGAGGTTTTATCTCGCCTAAGTAGCGTTGTTTCACTGCCAAAAATGTATTTAAACCAACTGAACAAAATACTGCTGAACAATGAATCAAATGGCCACTGGGCTATTACATTGACTCCCACTTTTTATAATTTTTTACTTTAGTTTATTTGGTAAATATTTTCTTAACTCTTCTTGAACTGCACTGTTGGTTAAGCCTTGTAAGCAAGCATTTCACGGTAAGGTCTACACTTGTTGTATTCGGCGCATGTGACAAATAAAGTTTGATTTGATTTTAGTGTTCAGTGAAATAACAACACAATGTCAAATACAGGTAGCATAGTCAAATAATTAACATCAAATCACATTAACCATTACTCTCTCGCGGGAATTCCACTAACGGTCCATACGTAGCCAAACGTAGCTGCTGCTCATTCCTTTTGTTCAAAAATTGATAAATGGTTATAAAAAGTTAGGCCTGCGTCCATAGAGACATATACCAGCTCTACTAGCTCTACTGTCAATGACACAAGTTGTTCTGCTTCCACGATCACATCCAATGCTAGCATCAGTAATTCTACATTCGTTGTTAGCCCAGTTAGCATGGACACTGACAGTTGTGAATCTGATGCAGCCTAAGAGCTACTGCCCCCTTACCCAGGAAAGCACCGAACAACAGACAGGGACGTTGGACCATCGAAGAGGCGCAAATATGATGAGAAATACATTGATTTGGGGTTCACTTATATTGGGAGTAGTGCCTTTCCTCATCCACAGTGTGTTAAATGTGCAAAAGTACTATTTCACAACTCGATGAAACCTTCACTCTTGCGCAGACATTTAGAAACAAAACTTGCCAATTTGAAAAATAAGCCACAAGAGTTTTTTGAGCGAGAATTAAGATGACTTTAGAGTAGTAAGACATGTATAAAAGCAAAAGATACCATTAATAAGAAGGGGCTAGAATATATGGTGAACTACCGAGTGGCTAGGACAGGCAAGCCCCATACTATTGTGGAGGACTTAATTCTTCCTGCTGCCGTGGATATGGCTGGGACAATGCTGGGGGAAAAGGCCCAAAAACTATACAAACAATGCCTTCATCAAACAACACTGGTTCACGACACACATTGAAATTGAAACAATTACTGCTTCGCATATAAGCCAGTGAATTCTATACGATACAGCTGGATGAGTCAACAGACGTGGCAGGCCTGGCACAGCTTCTGGTATATGTCCGTTACGTTTATGGGGGTCAATTAAGGAAGACATCCTCTTCTGCAAATCACTGGAAACCAGGACAAAAGGAGAGGATATTTTTAAGGTACTGGACAGCTTTGTGACATCTAATGGACTTTGGCGGTCAAGATGTGTTGGTATCTGTACTGATGGCGCAAAAGCCATGACAGGGAGATATAATGGAGTGGTAACGCATGTGCAAGCAGTTGCTCCTGACGCCACTTGGGTACACTGCAGCATCCACCGAGAAGCTATTGCTGCCAAGGGAATGCCTGACAGCTTGAAAGACGTTTTGGACACTACAGTGAAAATGGTTAACTTTGTTAAAGCAAGGCCCCTGAACTCTCGTGTAATTTCTACACTATGCAATGATATGGGCAGCGACCATGTAACGCTTTTCAACATACAGAAGTGCGCTGGTTATCAAGGGGCAAAATATTTACATGTTTTTTTGTAAATTGAGAGACAAGCTTAAAGTTTTCTTTACTCACCATCATTTTCACTTGTCTGACCGCTTACATGATGATGAGTTTCTCACACGACTGGCTTATCTGGGTGATGTTTTTTCTCACTTGAATGATTTGAATCTAGGATTACAGGGACTCTCCACAACTATATTCAACGTGCAGGTCAAAGTTGAGGCTATGATTAAGAAGTTGGAGCTCTTCTCTGTCTGCATTAACAAGGACAACACACAGGTCTTTCCATCATTGTATGATTTTTTGTGTTTAAATGAACTCAAGCTTACGGACAATGTCAAATGTGATAGAGAGAAGCACCTGAGTGAGTTGGGTGCGCAATTACGCAGGTACTTTCCCGAAACGAATGACACAAACAACTGGATTTGTTATCCCTTTCATGCCCTGCCTCCAGTCCACTTACCGATATCTGAACAAGAGAGCCTCATCGAAATTGTATCAAGCGGTTCTGTGAAAATTGAATTTAATCAGAAGCCACTCAAAGATTTCTGGATTGGGCTGCTCTCAGAGTATCCTGCCTTGGCAAATCACACTGTTAAGACACTGATGCTCTTTGCAACCACGTACCTATGTGAAAGTGGATTCTCAGCCCTCACTAGCATGAAAACAAAATACAGGCACAGACTGTGTGTGGGAAAAAACTGAGACTCTCTCCAATACAACCCAACATTGCAGAGTTATGTGCATCATTTCAAGCACACCCTTCTCATTAACCTGTGGTGAGTTATTCACAATTTTTGATGAACAAATAAGGTTTTATATGTAAGATGGCTAAATAAAGAGCAAAATTATTGATTTTTATAATATTATTATTTGTGCCCTCGTCCTATAAGAGCTCTTTGTCACTTCCCACAAGCCGGGTTGTGACAAAAACTCACACTCATTCTTATGTTTAACTTCTTATGGCTGGGGGCAGTATTGAGTAGCTTGGATGAATAAGGTGCCCAGAGTAAACTGCCTGCTACTCATTCCCAGAAGCTAAGATATGCATATTATTAGTAGATTTGGATAGGAAACACTCAGAAGTTTCTAAAACTGTTTGAATGATGTCTGTGAGTATAACAGAACTCATATGGCAGGCAAAAACCTGAGACAAAATCCAACTAGGTGGGACATCTGAGGTTTGTAGGTTTGCCTATCCAATATACAGTGTCTTTGGGGTTATATTGCACTTCCTAAGGCTTCCACTAGATGTCAACAGTCTTTAGAACCTTGTTTGATGCTTCTACTGTGTAGAATGAGGGAAGGAGAGCTCTTTGAGTCAGGTGTCTGGCATGAGTTGATAACGCGCGCTCCCGTGAGAGCGACCTGCGTTCCATCGCATTTCTGAAGAGAACGGAATTCTCCGGTTGAAACATTATTGAAGATTTATGTTAAAAACATCCTAAAGATTGATTCTATACATTATTTGACATGTTTCTACGAACTGTAATGGAATTGTTTGACTTATCGTCTGACCTTTGCACCATCAATTTGAATTTTGGAACTAAACGCGTGAACAAAAAGGAGGTATTTGGACATAAATTATGGACGTTATCGAACAAAACAAACATTTATTGTGGAACTGGGATTCCTGGGAGTGCATTCTGATGAAGATCATCAAAGGTAAGTGAATATTTATAATACTATTTCTGACTTCTGTTGACTCCACAACATGGCGGATATCTGTATGGCTTGTTTGGGCTCTGAGCGCTGTACTCAGATTATAGCATGGTGTGCTTTTTCCGTAAAGTTCTTTTGAAATCTGACACAGCGGTTGCATTAAGGAGAGGTTTATCCAAAGTTCCATGTATAACACTTGTATCTTTTATCAATGTTTATTATGAGTATTTCTGTAAATTGATGTGGCTCTCTGCAAAATCACCGGATGTTTTGGAGGCAAAACATTACTGAACATAACACACCAAATTAAACTAAGATTTTTGGATATAAATATGAACTTTATCGAACAAAACATACATGTATTGTGTAACATGAAGTCCTATGAGTGTCATCTGATGAGGATCATCAAAGGTTAGTGATTCATTTTATCTCTATTTCTGCTTTTTGTGACTCCTCTCTTTAGCTGGAAAAATGGCTGTGTTTTTCTGTGACTTACCTAACATAATCGTTTGGTGTGCTTTCGTCGTAAAGCCTTTTTGAAATCGGACACTGTGGCTGGATTTACAACAAGTTTATCTTTCAAATGGTGTAAAATACTTGTATGTTTGAGGAATTTAAATTATGAGATTTCTGTTGTTTGAATTTGGTGCCCTGCACTTTCACTGGCTGTTGTCAAGTCGATCCCGTTAACGGGATCTCAGCCATAAGAAGTATCCTATAGTGTGTGTGTGGCAGGCTTACAATGATGTCAAAAAATAACATTTGAGAGTGCCCTGACCCTCGCACTAAAGGGGGTACGCAGCTGGAGGTTGAATGTTCGAAGCGGTACGGGACTTTTGAAGTTTGGGAACCACTGCATCACACCATAGCCTACAATGTAATTGCGCACACATTGATGTCAGACATGCACCTACCCCCAATGCTCTGTTGCTGATGACTGATATGAATGCAGGAGCAGGACAAGACACACTCTTTATGACTGATGACTGACATAAGGGCATGTAAACTCAGAAATAAAATAAATGTCCTCTCACTGTCAACTTCGTTTATTTTAACTTCTTATGGCTGCAGGGGCAGTATTGAGTAGCTTGGACGAAAGGTGCCCAGAAGTGCCCATAGTAAACTGCCTGCTCCTCAGTCCCAGTTGCTAATATATGCATATTATTAGTAGTATTGGATAGAAAACACTCTGAAGTTTCTAAAACCATTTGAATGATGTCTGTGAGTATAACAGAACTCATGTGGCAGGCAAAAACCTGAGAAGAAATCCAAACAGGAAGTGGGAAATCTGAGGTTGGTCGATTTTCATCCCAGCCCCTATTGAATACACAGTGGGATATGGATCTGTTTGTACTTCCTACGGCTTCCACTAGATGTCAACAGTCTGTAGAATCTTGTCTGATGCCTCTACTGTGAAGTGGGGCCGAAGGAGAATTAGTCAGGTCTGCCATGAGGTGACCATGCTCTGACCATGCGCGTTCACATGAGAGGGAGCTCTGTTCCATCGCACATCTGAAGTCAATGGTATTCTCCGGTTGGAACGTTATTCAAGATTTATGTTAAAAACATTCTAAAGATTGATTCAATACAWCGTTTGACATGTTTCTACTGACTGTTACGGAACCTTTTGACATTTCGTCTGCTTTTAGTGAACGCGCTTCCTGACTTTGGATTTATTTACCAAACACACTAACAAAAATAGCTATTTGGACATAAATGATGGACATTACCGAACAAAACAAACATTTCTTGTGGAAGTGGGAGTCCTGGGAGTGTATTCCGACGAAGATCAGCAAAGGTAAGTGAAGATTTATAATACAATTTATGAGTTTTGTTGACTGCACAATTGTGGCTGAACGCTGTTCTCAGATTATTGAATATTGCGCTTTTGCCGTAAAGCTTTTTGAAATCTGACACAGTGGTTGCATTAAGAACAAGTGTATCTATAATTCTATGTAAAACATGTATCTTTCATCAAAGTTTATGATGAGTACTTGTGTTATTTGACGTGACTCTGCAATTTCTCCGGATATTTTGGAGGCATTTCTGAACATGGCGCCAATGTAAACTGAGGTTTTTGTGTGTAAATATTTATGTGTAAATATTTGTATGAACATAACAAGATTCAACAACTGAGACATAAACTGAGCAAGTTCCACAGACATGTGACTAACAGAAATTGAATAATGTGTCCCTGAAGAAAGGGGGCGTCAAAATCAAAAGTAACAGTCACTAGCTGCTTTAAGTACTCCAGTGCATCTCCTCCTCATGGACTGAACCAGATTTGCCAGTTCTTGCTGTGAGATGTTACTCCACTCTTCCACCAAGGCACCTGCAAGTTCCCGGACATTTCTGGGGGGAATGGCCCTAGCCCTCCCCCTCCGATCCAACAGGTCCCAGATGTGCTCAATGGGATTGAGATCTGGCCATGGCAGAACACTGACATTCCTGTCTTGCAGGAAATCACGCACAGAACGAGCAGTATGGCTGGTGGCATTGTCATGCTGGAGGGTAATGTCAGGATGAGTCTGCAGGAAGGGTACAACATGAGGGAGGAGGATGTCTTCCCTGTAACGCACGGCGTTGAGATTGCCTGCAATGACAAGCTCAGTCCAATGATGCTCTGACACACCTCCAGACCATGACGGACCCTCCACCTCCAAATCAAGATTACAGGCCTCGGTGTAACGCTCATTCCTTCGACGATAAACGCAAATCAGACCATCACCCTTGGTGAGACAAAACCACGACTCGTCAGTGAAGAGCACCTTTTGCCAGTCCTGTCTGGTCCAGCGACAGTGGGTTTGTGTCCATAGGTGACGTTGTTTCCGGTGATGTTTGGTGAGGACCTGCTTTACAACAGGCCTTCAAGCCCTCAGTCCAGCCTCTCTCAGCCTATTGCGGATAGTCTGAGCACTGATGAAGGGATTGTGCGTTCCTGGTGTAACTCGGGCAGTTGTTGTTGCCATCCTGTACCTGTCCCGCAGGTGTGATGTTTGGATGTACCGATCCTGTGCAGGTGTTGTTACACGTGGTCTGCCACTGCGAGGACGATCAGCTGTCCGTCCTCGCTGTAGCACTGTCTTAGGCGTCTTACAGTACGGACATTGCAATTTATTGCCCTGGCCACATCTGCAGTCCTCATGCCTCCTTGCAGCATGCCTAAGGCACGTTGACACAGATGAGCAGAGATCCTGGGCATCTTTCTTTTGGTGTTTTTCAGAGTCAGTAGAAAGGCCTCTTTAGTGTCCTAAGTTGTCATAACTGTGACCTTAATTGCCTACCGTCTGTAAGCTGTTAGTGTCTTAACGACCGTTCCACAGGTGCATGTTCATTAATTGTTTATGGTTCATGGGAAACAGTGTTTAAACCCTTTACAATGAAGATCTGTGAAGTTATTTGGATTTTTACAAATTTTCTTTGAAAGACAGCTTTTTGAAAAAGGGACTTTTCTTTTTTTGCTGAGTTTAGTTGACATATCTAGGAAAACCAAAGTTCTTAAGGCTGAGCATAATATAATGTACAAGCGGTCATACAATACGTTTTTTTTGTCATTCCTATGTTGTTGAAATAAAGAATATTTGTTGGTCAGTGGTGTATAATGAGGAGCAACCAGTTGCTAATAAGCATGCACCCATTAAGTGATCCTTGCAGTGCAAGGTGTATTTCTATCTGAGGAGTATTTCTATCTGTAATAAAGCCCTTCTGTGGGGAAAACTCATTCTGATTGGCTGGGCCTGGCTCCCAGTGGGTGGGCCTGGCTCCAAAGTAGGTGGGCCTATGCCCTCCCTGGCCCACCCATGGTTACGCCTTTGCCCAGTCATGTGAAATCCATAGATTGGGGCCTAATGCATTTATTTCAATTGACTGATTTCCTTATATGAACTGTATCTCAGCAAAATCTTTGAAATTGTTACATGTTTTGTTTATATTTTGGTTCAGTGTAATATGTTACAATGCTATATACAGCATCCTATGTACATAAGTGAACATTATAAAGGGCTATATAAAAAATAAAATAAAATCAATGGCCAGTTTGTGTCGCAGTTGCACGTTTTTTTTGTAAAAACAAATGTCTGGCCTGCGAATTTGTCGTTTTTTCAATATGGCCCGTGCATTGATTGAGTTTGACAGCCCTGGGCTACAATATCTATTTATGTCGCTTGATATTTATTTAGCAGCTAAAAACATGGAGCTGGGAGGATGTCATGTCATTGGAGGAGTGGGTGAGTGACTGGCTTTTTCCCCTCACATCATCTTTCGGTGGCTACAGCTAGAGATGAAGGTGTTATTTGGCTAGCAAGAAATGTGAATAGTTTTGCTAGCTAGATATGCTGAACTTGAACGACTGTTTTGTTATCCACAATTTGCATATCTCTTAGTTGTCAATCAAATGTATTTGGCATCGATCAAATGGTCGGCCAGGCAGACAAGTTCCCACTCAGTTGTCAAATGTGGATTGGGACAAGCATGCATTGGCAGGCAAGCTGTAGAAGGACGAGCATGCTACTACTCCCCGTCGTTTCTCAGTGCAATTTTGACGGCCAACTACCTGAGAGGGTTTATCTAATGTTCCCTCGTTAGATTTTAGCTCATCTCTCTCTGGCTAGCATTAGTTGTTAATCTTGTTGTTGTTGATATGCAAAGGCAACTGAGGGAGAGAGAGACTACCTTATCAAGGTTGCTTGATCAAAAGGACTGTAGTTCCCAAATGTAAGAGGACTCCTGTGGTATTCACATATTTGCAGAAATAATTTCAGGTGTATTTTAAGGCTTTTGGCGAATGCGTTCTAATGATCTAAAGTCGCTCGACTGTCACCCTTCCTGGGTGTGTATATGAAGAGATTTGAATAAGATTTCATGTTGCTAAAACGCTGTCAGTTCCACTTTAAATGTTGAGCTTCAGTAGAGGTCTCATTTGAAAAAGGAAGTAAGTGCAATGCAGGGCTGGTGACCATATTACTGGAAGTCATGAGTCATGACCGCATTAAAATTCCACATGACTGGTGAGTCACGGTAATTTCCTTTCATACGCTCTGGACAGGCATTGGTTCTACCCAACTCGCTAACAATCATTAGGTAGCTAATGGCCTGGTACTCAGGGCTCTATTGTCCCTCTAACCACTTTGACATCAATGTCAATCACATTTTAAAAACAGCATCATGCTTTTAAAACTCACCTCACTTAGAATGACCAAATTGAAGAAAGAAGTTCAACAATAGTGTAAAACTATGGTTGTTGTGGATGTTGTTTTAAAGCCTAACAACGAAATGGACAGCACTTTCAGAGGTGATGATTAATTAAAAACTCCCATACGCATCTAAGAGTTTATACATATGCATAGGCCTATACACAGTGCTTTCAAAAACTATTCAGACCCCTTGAGTTTTTCCACATTTTGTTACGTTACAGCCTTATTCTAAAACTGATTAAATTGTATTTTTTCTCATCAATCTACAAACAATCCCCCAGAATCCAAACCAAAAACAGGTTTTTAGAAATGTTTGCGAATGTATTACAATTAAAAAACAGAAATACCTAATTTACATAAGTATTCAGACCCTTTGCTTTGAGACTCGCAATTGAGTTCAGGTGCATCCTGTTTCCATTGATCATCCTTGAGATGTTTCTACAACATGATTGGAGTCCACCTGTGGTACATTCAGTTGATTGGACATGATTTGGAAAGGCACACACCTGTCTATATATGGTCCCACGCTTTGCAGTGCATGTCAGAGCAAAAACCAAGCCTTGAGGTCAAAGGAATTGTCCGTAGAGCTCCGAGACAGGATTGTGTCGATGCACAGATCTGGGGAAGGGTACCAAAAAAATGCCTGCAGCATTGAAGGTCCCCAAGAACAAAGTGGGCTCCATCATTCTTAAATGGAAGAAGTTTGGAAGCACCAAGACTCTTCCTAGAGTTGGCTGCCCAGCCAAACTGAGCAATTGGGGGAGAAGGGCCTTGATCAGGGAGGTGACCAAGAACCTGATGGTCACTCTGACAGAGCTCCAGAGTTCCTCTGTGGAAATGGGAGAACTTTCTAGAAGTGCAAACATATCTAGAGCACTCCACCAATCAGGCCTTTATGGTAGAGTGGCCATATGGAAGCCACTCCTCAGTTAAAGGCACATGACAGCCCGCTTAGAGTTTACCAAAAGGCACCTAAAGGACTCTCAGACCATGAGAACAAGATTCTCTGGTCTGACGAAACCAAGATAGAACTCTTTGGCCTAAATTCCAAGTGTCACATCTGGAGGAAACCAGGCACCATCCCTACAGTGAAGCATGGTGGTGGCAGCATCATGCTGTGTGGAGGTTTTTCAGCGGCAGGGACTGGGAGACCAGTCAGGATTGAGGCAAAGATGAACGGAGCAAAGTACAAAGAGATCCTTGATTAAAACCTGTTCCAGAGCGCTCAGGACCTCAGACAGGGGTGAAGGTTCACCTTCTAACAGGACAACAACCCTAAGCACACAGCCAAAACAACGCAGGAGTGGCTTCGGAACAAGTCTCTGAATGTCCTTGAGTGGACCAGCCAGAACGCGGACATGAACCCGATCGAACATCTCTGGAGTTATCTGAAAATAGCTGTCTAGCGATGCTCCTCATCCAACCTGACAGAGCTTGAGAGGATCAGCAGAGAAGAATGGGAGAAACTCCCCATGTACAGGTGTACCAAGCTTGTAGCATCATACCCAAAAATACTCGGCTGTAATCACTGCCAAAGGTGTTTCAACAAAGTACTGGGTAAAGGGTCTGAATACTTATGTAAATGTAATACTTCCTGTTTTTGCTTTGTCATTATGGGGTATTGTGTGTAGATTGATGAGGGGAAAAAAATATTGAATCAATTTTATAATAAGGCTGTAACGTAACAAAATGTTTAATAATTCAACAGGTCTGAATACTTTCCAAATGCATTGTATGAGCCCCCCAAAAATCTATCTTGAATTAAAATAATGATTGTGCCTTTATACAATACATAGCCTATTGCATATTACGCATGGCATATTTTTTAATTTTTTAAAACGGATTTAAGATGTCTTTGGTAAAGAACTAGTCTAGCCTTTACTCAAAACGAATTCTAGTAATCGCCTTTGAGTGTTGACTTTATTATTATGCATACTGGGTGGACTGGTTACCTTATGCTATGCTCCAAACTTTCTATACATGATTCTTGGAGAGAACATATAGGCCTGGGCGACACTATTTCATTGATTGTGCAGGGCAGCTTACAGTTAGACTACGATTATAGGGAATTTGTATTTGTGAAAACATGATACTATCAATGTTCTCGAACAGATTTCACTTGGTTTCCCAAATTAAGCATTGGGTAGCTGCAGGAACAGGGTTGGAGAGCCCATGGCATACAGAGTTTGGCGTAATATCACCTGTTGCCCAGCGAGAGGCTGCATGCTCCTCAAACAATGGTTGATGCATTAAGTAATGATGCATTGAGTAGCCTACTGTCATGACTCTCCACGAGAATCCAAATAGGTCAGAAAAGTTTTGCAATAAATAACTTATCAGACCCCCTCTCAACTGTAGAGGGTAGAAGGAAAGAACTAGTGGGGATTAACAACTCACGTCCTGTTGTAAATCAAGGGAGAAGATCTCCCTCTCCAAGATTCTCCAAAGGAATGCTGTTTGTTTCAACAGACTTTTCCCCGTGGAAACTCTAACATGCTGACCAGACCGGACGTGCCCTATCCGCGAGTGTTGCAAAACACATTTACACATACATGTTATTCAATCATTGCACCCACACTGCTCGCGCATCAGCGATCATCTGCGTGGCCAGGTTCTAAAATAGAACTTGGTTCTATTTGTGACGCTCAACGCGATGCAAGTCCTGCCTTTCCCATCTCCTCAATGGTTTTAAGGAGCATTTACTCACTTGGGTGATTGAAAGATGAACTGACGTCCACACTCCGGTGGGTTGTGGCATTTCAGGTAAAATAACAATCCAATATTTATATCCCAGGACAAATTAGCTAGCAACAGCAAGTTAGCTAGCTAAATTGCCATAAATGTTGAATGCTTTTCAAACTGTCCCCAAATTAATATAATTGGTTCAGAGTTAGTTTTGATATTTCAACCCACGTGTCCTGATCGCGTCTGGTGTGGGGGGACAAAATCAACATGCGCGCAATGGTGCACACAGAAGCACGCGCGCGTGCGGTCTGGTCATCATGTAACGCGTTCAAAAGCAAATACTGGAACAATATTTCTAACATAGAACGCAGTGAATGGTCAGAGGCGATCTATAGAACACTAATATCATGTGTTGGTTATTTTATGATGTCATTAAACATGTTATAAAGGAAATACTGTAACTTGGAAAGTATACCCACTACATGTATGAAGTTTCAATACTATGCGTTATGCATGTAATATGAAAAATGATGAATGTGTTTTTGTTAAGAGAGGGATGTATTTTGAGAAGCTATAAGAGATAATTGTTTTTTATAACTTTGTACAGTGAATAGTCACCGCCCCTGAGTGAGGTCAGAGAGCGTGTCAGCCTGCCAGAACCATCCTTTCCTGCCAACTGTATACATGATGAGTTAAGAAATTAACATATTAGACAAGAAAAATGTGAAGCTGCGGCTGTATGTTTAAAATAGTTTGAACTTTGAATCTTAACACGAGGTGGAGACGATAAACTCAACTCCCGGACAATCAATGGTACGGCTGATTAGCTCTCCTAAGTTAAGTATCTTCGAAAGTGAATTTAAGGAGGACCATCGGTTACTCTGCTCAAACCATCATATTATGCATCACCCCTCTGGGGAACCATCAATAAGGCTGGCTAGCCTATCTTCAAAGAAGCATCTTCAAGAGCGAATGGATGTAAAATGAACTACAAAGAAGGACAACAGTAGAGGACTTGATGGAACCATTTTGGACAATCAGAGCCTTACAAGCGTGCCGCAAAAAGGCCCAACCCCCTTTCCAAGGCTGCCCTGTCCACCGAGAGAACCCCGGCGACCCAGGCATTTCATGTAAATACATTCATGATTTCTTACTCAAAGCGGGCGGCGGTTCGTGTGTAAAGTATATGGTTAATACAAGTGAGAGTAGTTTCCGAATGTACCAATGTTAAGTGTATCTGTCCCTCTCTGTCTCCCTCTCCATCTCTTCTTTAACAAGCAGCCATGTTGTTGTCATTCTGCTATGGACCTGTTTTCAGCGTATTAATTGTCCAGTCAGTAACCGGTGCAAAGTGTGTATGTTTATCCTGTGTTCCCATTTAATTAGCTAGGAAATAAATACCTATCCAGTTTGTGTAGTACTGAATCATAAGTAAGGTTCCAGTTTTTGCAGATGCAAGGAAGTTACGACTGTTCAGAATGATGATATGATACGAGGTTATGATTAATAGGTTGACTGTTTATAGACGTGATAGGTAAAGACGGTTTAGAGTTTAATTCGGGAGATGGTAACTCTTTAAAGAACTGCTCTTGTGGTGACCCAGATCCTAATGAGTTAATTGTTACATGTTACAAGTTAATCAGGTAACAGTTAAACATAGTTAAGCCTGAGGCAAGTTTTTTTTGCAACTTTCTTAAATCATCAATAACCTATAGTCACATTATGCGGCCCATATATGTTTTGATTTCTAAGACATTCTAAGGTTGGTATCATTCACAACTAAAGTTGCCAATTAACACTAAATATAGCGTATAGGACCTGATTCAAATGATCACTTTTCCTCTCGACATTGGAAAAATTATTTTTTATTTAGCTAAGTTCAATTACATAATTTTTACTATAAAATCATATCATATAAAATAATGGCAAGTATATCTTGTCTGCTAAATAAACAAGACTACAGCTTGAGGAATGGTGCATAGCCAGATAGGATAACATACAGTAGGTCAACTCATATTCTGTCCTTCTGAAGGACATTTTTTTAATATCATGTTTCTTTAGACCTGCTTAAAATAAATTATTATTGAGATGGTGTATATTAAATTGATTTAGACTTTTTAAATGTAGATGTTCCAAAAAGGCTCACATCAGTGGCTTGTATGAGTGGAGGCGTGGAGATGCTAAACGGATTTATGTTCATTAGCGGTCAATTACCATGAGGCTGGCAGTGTTTTGCATGACAATAACAGGCTGACAAAGTTTCACGACCGCCACAGCCTTATATACTGTAGGGTTTGGACAAGGCCTGCACACACACAAACCCACGCACACACATAGGACAGCGAGATACACATATTGGGAGATGGATGGGAGAGGTAAATAGGGGTGTCGTGGCAGTGTGATGAAATGAGAGAGAGGAGAATCCATCCTGTGTTCCCTCACACCTTTGTCTGACAGCAGTCTGAAATGTGACTGTGTGTGTGTGTGTGTGTGATTCCTCTTGCTTCTGTCCATCTGCTGACAGCATCATGAAATAAGGCTGTGTGTGTGTGTTTGTTGCTCCCACTGTGTGTGTAAGAGACAGATGAGAGATAATGGTTGAGAATGCAACAGCGAGAGAGAGATGGAGAATAAGAGAGCATTTTGTATTTTTTCAGTTAGGTGTCTCCCTGGTCACCTGCTCATGATAGGTTGATTAGAGGTCACGTGTGTCATTCCTGTAACAGTGATGTCTTAGTGTCGTACCGGTAATCTTAGTTTAAATCCTTATTAGATAAACTCAGACATAAAACAAGCCTACAAACATACATCTGTGAAATAGTTTAGGATTGCAAATGAGGTTACAAAACAAAATGCATAGCACTCTCTCTCTAGTGTTGTCTTTCCCTCCTTTTCTTTCTCTTTTTATCCCTCTCTCTCTCTCTCTCTCTCTCTCTCTCCTCACAGGCTTAATTAAACTCCCAGTCATTAGCTCAGTGAAGCCTATGTGTAGTAATTAGTATTAAAGTATTAGAGTTAAAGAGATGATGAAGATAAAACTATGATCCAACACTCCCTTGCGGGTTTATGAAACACACTACATTCCAATCATTCAACTACACATTATTAGAACAAACTACACTAGAAGCTGTGTTGGTGTGTGTGTGTGTGTGTGTGTGTGTGTGTGTGTGTGTGTGTGTGTGTGTGTGTGTGTGTGTGTGTGTGTGTGTGTGTGTGTGTGTGTGTGTTTGTGTGTGTGTGTGTGTGTGTGTGTGTGTGTGTGTGTGTGTGTGTGTGTGTGTGTGTGTGTGTGTGTGTGTGTGTGTGTGTGTGTGTGTGTGTGTGTGTGTGTGTGTGCTTAATGAGAGTGGCATGTGAGTCTGTATATCTGGCTGTGTGTGAAACAGCTTTATCTATCTGCCCTTCTCTTTTTTTAGTAAAGCTGACTTTTCCCTTCGTGTGTTTAAACATGAATGTCCTCACTACTGCTCTCGCCCGTCACTCTTTCACTCTCTCTTTCACTCTCTCTTTCTTTCTCTGTATCTCCTCCACTTCCTCTCTCACGCTCTTCTGCCCTTTACTATCACTCTCTCTTTCCCTCTCTCACTCCATCACCCCTCCTCTCTATCTCTACTCTTTCCAATCTCTCTCACCATTCTCTCCGACCTCTCTCTCTTTCTCCCTAAGCCTTCTTTCTTTTCTTCTTACACTTTCTCTCTTTCTCCTTCCTTGTCTCGATCTCTCATTTCCCATTGCTATCTATCATTCTCTATCCCCTTCCCTATCCTATTTCTCCCCCACCCCCTATGTCTCTCTCTGTCTCGCTCTGAACATATTTAATCAAAAGCCTCCTCCTAGGTAACATTCACCTGATCTCATTAACTGCTGCTAAGCTCAGAGACACACACACACACACACACACACACACACACACACACACACACACACACACACACACACACACACACACACACACACACACACACACACACACACACACACACACACACACACACACACACACACACACACACACACACACACACACACTAGCTAGCTGTGGGCATTTTTAACCCTGACCCAGGACACTGGAATCAAAGGCAGTGTGTTTCCAGGCGTCTTATGTTTAATGTTGAAACAGAGGAAGGTTCTGATGATTCTAATGATCCAGTGTTTCCATCATTCTGAACACAACTCAGATGACAGTTATAGCTCTGGTTTACAGCATTATCCTTCAACACTCCTGGAAGGGGTGAATTTCTGATGTTTTTCACCCTTCCTCTGTAATCAATGACTGATTTAGTCAAGTGTGAAACCAGGTGTGTGGAACTTATAGGGTAAATCAGAAACATCACTGGACACACTCGGGTTGTTGTTTTTGACTAAAACAACCAATATTTGTTAAATATAAATGCTGAACTTGTTTTTGCATAGATTCCGCGACATGGCTAGCTTTTAACAGCTAGGACTGATATTTCTTGTCCTAGAATCGTGCTAAATATACAGGTTGAAGCCTGCTTGACAGAGCCGCTGAGCTGCTAGCCATCAAGCTAACAAAGTTAGTCCAAGATAAGTTTAGCAATGGAGCCCTCTTTGTCTGGAGAAGTACATGAACAGTTCCAGCTTTGTAGGAGCTGTATCTACTACGCTTTGTTTCGGGACAAACTGGATCACTCGGAGTTCCAATGTGGCAATTGTTTGCTTGCCAAGGATTATAGGATTGAAGTGGCTTCCTTGATCAAGCAGGTCGCCAGCCTACGTAAGAAACTGGGGGGAAAACGTTGAGTGGAATGTTTACTTTTACTATGCCGGTGGCTGGACGGCGTTTGAGCTTGTTGGATGAATCTCTGCCTTGTCATTGTCCGACTGGCCGGTGTTGCCTAAAGTTCGCCAGGGGATTTCCTCATCCTTCTCACCAGCCTTGATTTGGGGCAGCTCCATGGTAAAAAAACGTGACTGTTCCTGGTGCTAAAACAATATCCTATACCAGACCTTGAGTAAATGACATTACTAAGCTCCTCCAGAATGTTCTACGCAAGGACATGGAAATTTATGCTATTTTAGTCCATATGGGTTTTAATGACATTCTGAAGGGCAGCTCTGAACAGTTGAAACTGGATTTTAAAGAGTTGATTGATTCTCTGCTATTAAAATATCCATTATATCTGGCCCTGTGCCCTCTCTGAATCGTGGCATTGAACACTTTAGCAGGATTCTTTCTCTCCACAACTGGCTACATGATTATTGCAGCTCAATGGGTGTAACTTTTGTTGACAATTTTGATACCTTTTGGAAACAAGACAGGTTTTATAAGAAGGATGGGATCCACCTGACTAATTTGGGTTCCTGGGCCTTTTCACAGCATTATAAGGCTGCGATGAGACAATGACTTATCAATGACCCAAGCCCAGCTCAGTTAATCCCTACCATTGTGTTGCTGAGTTGTCATAATACTTCAGCAAATGTACAGTGGTAGCAATACATGGTTATAACATCTACAGAAAAGACAGAAATGCCAATGGTGGAGGTGTTGCTGTTTATATTCAGAACCACATTCATGTAAAGCTTAGAGAGGATCTCATGTTAAAAACTGTTGAAGCAATATGGCTACAGGTTCATCTGCCTAACCTAAATCCCATTCCTGTGGGAAGCTGCTATAGACCACCAATTGCTAACTGTGAGTATCTGGATAACATGTGTGAAAGGCTTGATAATGTATGTGATATCAACAGAGAGGTATATTTTCTGGGTGATGTAAATACTGGCTGGTTTTCATTAAGCTGCCCACTCAAAAAAATAAAAATAAACTGTAACCAGTGCCTGTAACCTGGTTCAGGTTATCAGTCAACCTACCAGGGTAGTTACAAACAGCACAGGAATGAAATCATCAACATGTATTGATCACATCTGTACTAATGCTGCAGAAATTAGCTTTGAAGCAGTATCCATATCCATCAGATGTAGTGATCACACTACAAACTCAGCAAAAAAAGAAAACGTCCTCTCACTGTCAACTGTGTTTATTTTCAGCAAACTTAACATGTGTAAATATTTGTATGACCATAACAAGATTCAACAACTGAGACATAAACTGAACAAGATCCACAGACATGTGACTAACAGAAATTGAATAATGTGTCCCTGAACAAAAGGGGGTCAAAAGTAACAGTCAGTATCTGGTGTGGTCACCAGATGCATTTAGTACTGCAGTGCATCTTATCCTCATGTACTGCACCAGATTTTCCAGTTCTTTCTGTGAGATGTTACCCCACTCTTCCACCAAGGCACCTGCAAGTTCCAGGACATTTCTGTGGGGAATGGCCCTAGCCCTCACCCTCCGATCCAACAGGTCTCAGACGTGCTCAATGGGATTGAGATCCGGGATCCTCGCTGGCCATGGCAGAACACTGACATTCCTGTCTTGCAGGAAATCACGCACAGAACGAGCAGTATGGCTGGTGGCATTGTCATGCTGGAGGGTCATGTCAGGATGAGTCTGCAGGAAGGGTACAACATGAGGGAGGTGGATGTCTTCCCTGTAACGCACAGCATTGAGATTGCCTGCAATGACAAGCTCAGTCCAATGATGAACTGACACACCTCCAGACCATGACGGACCCTCCACCTCCAAATCAATCCCGCTCCAGATTACAGGCCTCGGTGTAACGCTCATTCCTTCGACGATAAACGCAAATCAGACCATCACCCTTGGTGAGACAAAACCGCGACTCGTCAGTGAAGAGCACTTTTTACCAGTCCTGTCTTGTCCAGCGTCAGTGGGTTTGTGCCCATAGGCGACGTTGTTTCTGGTGATGTCTGGTGAGGACCTGCCTTACAACAGGCCTACAAGCCCTCAGTCCAGTCTCTCTCAGCCTATTGCGGACAGTCTGAGCACTGATGGAGGGATTGTGCGTTCCTGGTGTAACTCGGGCAGTTGTTGTTGCCATCCTGTACCTGTCCCGCAGGTGTGATGTTTGGATGTACCGATCCTGTGCAGGTGTTGTTACACGTGGTCTGCCACTGCGAGGACGATCAGCCGTCTGTCCTGTCTCGCTGTAGCGCTGTCTTAGGCGTCTCACAGTATGGACAGCTACGGATTTCAATTTATTGCCCTGGCCACATCTGCAGTCCTCATGCCTCCTTGCAGCATGCCTAAGGCACGTTGACGCAGATGAACAGAGATCCTGGGCATCTTTCTTTTGGTGTTTTTCAGAGTCAGTAGAAAGGCCTCTTTAGTGTCCTAAGTTGTCATAACTGTGACCTTAATTGCCTACCGTCTGTAAGCTGTTAGTGTCTTAATGACCGTTCCACAGGTTCATGTTCATTAATTGTTTATGGTTCATGGGAAACAGTGTTTAAACCCTTCACAATGAAGATCTGTGAAGTTATTTGGGTTTTTACGAATTATCTTTGAAAGACAGCGTCCTGATAAAGGGACTTTTCTTTCTTTGAGTTTAGTTGACATATCTAGGAAAACCAAAGTTCTTAAGGCTGACATAATATAATGTATAAGCGGTCATACAACACGTTTTTTTTGTAATTCCTATGTTGTTGATTTAAAGAATATTTGTTTGTCAGTGTTGTATAATGAGGAGCAACCAGTTACCAATAAGCATGCACCCATTAAGAAAATTACTGTAAAAACTGTTAAATCCCCATGGATTGATGAGGAATTAAAAAACTGTATGGTTGAGAGGGAATAGGCAAAAGGAAAACACCGGTTCCAACTCACCCAGCATGACTACAAAATATCTAATAAGTTACCTGTAAATGCTCTCCAAACATTTCAAACAACTTTCCTAATCCAACTTTAGGTATTTTAAAACGTCAATAATCTATCAAATTTAAGATGGGATAAACTGTGTTCAATACCGGATAAAAACAACGTGAAGCGCGTGACCTGGAGCGCGCATCAAAACGCATCCACTCGGCTGGACCCTCGTTCTGAATAGCCATACTTCTTAATTTCTCTAAAGAAAAACATCAACCAATTTCTAAAGACTGTTGACCTCTAGTGGAAGCAATAGGAACTGCAACCAAATGCCACAGAAATATAGGTTCCCATAGAAATCCAATTGAAAACAGTCACCTAAAAAAAATTCCCCCCTGGATGGTTTGTCCTCAGGGTTTCACCTTCCAAATAAGTTCTGTTATACTCACAGACATTGTTTTAACAGTTTTAGAAACTATGGAGTGTTTTCTATCCAAATCTACCAATTATATGCATATCCTAGCTTCTGGGCCTGAGTAGCAGGCAGTTTACTTTGGGCACGCTTTTCATCCGGATGTTAAAATACTGCCCCCTATCCCAAACAGGTTTTAAGTGCCAGGGAGAGAAGAAATTAAGCAGAGCGTGTAGGCTTGCAGGCGGAGCGTTACAACGGTTTGAGAGGCAGCCTGACACACAGTTAACTGTATTATACATGACTGTCAGAGTTAAATATTCACAGAGTGTGGTCAGAGGGATATATTTATTGATGGACTACAGTCAGGATTTATCAAGAGTGGGATTGATGTCAAAGGGAATGAGTAACGAATAAATGTGTTAGAAGGAGGGATGGTGAGGAGGAGTGAGTTGAATGGAGAGATGGATGAAGATAGAGTGTATTGTCAGTTTCCAGGCAGATGCACTACTGGGTGACAGCTGGTGGCACTCACTCAACCCACACACACACACACACACACACACACACACACACACACACACACACACACAACACACACACACCACAACAACACACACACACACACACACACCACAACACACACACACACACAACACACACACACACACACACACCACAACACACACACACCACACACACACACACTACGACGACACAACACACACACACACACACACTGGTCATCCAGGGTGCTGAAAGCTCATCTCTCATTGGTGAATCACTCATTGATGTTTTACGACTGCCGTGATTGAAATGCTATAAAGCTTCTGGGATCATGTGAGGGCGTGTGCGTGTTAGATCTGACCCATTTAACTTTACAAGCCTCACACGGCGCACCACTGGAGCAGGGGTCAAGAGCGATATTCCACCGTACAGTATATCACCCAAACTATCACACGCACACATACACCGTTTCTTTCACCAGCCTGTCCATATCACAGGGAAAAGCTCAGCTTGCAACATCTCCCTGTCTCTTTCCAAAGTTTAGATGTTGCATCACGGGCAACTTTACCACCCTTCTCTTGCGATGGAGGAGGAAAGGAGAAGTAGAGGAGGAGCACCATTTCATCACCATCTCTCTATTCGACTCACTTTCTTCATTATCAGCCGCCCCTCTTGACATCAAATCCCACTCTGGAACAAAACCCTGACTGTTGTCCATCTATAATTCATTCATATGACCATGCACTCTGTTGAATAATGTCCACTGATATTTATGTATCTGATAGTTCTCTCCATGCCAAGCACCTACTCTAATAACCCCAGTACTTATATGACAGGTTCAGCCCCTTTCCCCCATCCTCCGGCCCTCTAGTCTCACTCTGACTCAGGTCCCAACTCAAGTAGTTGCAGATAAAGGAAAACTGCACTGTGGGTTCCCCTCAGAATACTTAATCTGTATTGGAAAGATGTAATTTCGTCTGAGCCAGAACGGCCCATAGGGCAGGAGCCTATCTCCTGTTTCTGTAGCGTTAGGCAGCTTGAGGTACAATTACAACCCCTGGACAGGATTTTAGTTTATCTCAGGGCCTTACCCCCAATCTATCTGAGTGCTAAACAGAGAGGCATCGGCCCTGTTTTCAGTCATAGGATGACTCGACCAGGGAATGGAAACCCCAACCCTCCAATCTCAGGGTAAACACTGTAACCTCAAGGACACAGGCCTACAGGGCACTTTCCCTTAATCTGTGAATTTCCTGTTTTGGGACCTCAGTCAGTGGTCTCCCATGCTGGTCCTGGGAACTTAGGGTGTGTTGACTCCTGTTTGGGCTTTTTATGGTTATGGACTGGGGCTGGGGCTGAGACTGGAGGGTCATTGAACTGGTGGTTAGTAATAASGGTCTGTGTGGGGTAGAGAGCAGTTCAGGTCACACCCACTGTTTTCGGTTATTTTTTCTTATCTTGTCTTGTGATCCACCCAGTAACATCAGCACAGTCTCTATCTGATCCTTAGCTAATACCAAACAATAATAAGCCTGGTCAACCTAAGTCTGATTAACTACATTAATCACAGTCTTTAGTTTGGACCTTGATCAGGTGTTTTAGTGCTGGTGTTTTAGTGCTGGGCAAGAACAAAAACCTGCAAATTCCAATAGCCAAAATTGAAGAACCTTGTTATTATGGGAGGAAGTGAATACATATTGTTAGTTACCAGTTAGCAGAAACTTAAGGGGACAGACCAATCAGAAGGCCAGTAACTAGGCTGACGCTGTACCCCATTATCTGTTTGTGTGTGTGTGTTTGTGTGTGTGTGTGTGTGCGTGCGTGCATGCATGCGCCTGTATCTTCCCCTCCCGTCTTATGAGATAAGGACCGCTTGTGAGTGGGTGTGATATGGGTTCCAGAAGCAAACCCACAAATTACAGGCTAATGTAAGACCTAGTCTCTCTCTCTCTCTCTCTCCTCTCTCTCTCTCTCTCTCTCTCTCTCTCTCTCTCTCTCTCTCTCTCTCTCTCTCTCTCGCCTCTCTCTCTCTCTCTCTCGCTCTCTCTCTCTCTCTCTGCTCCTCTAGCTATTTCTCTCTTTCTCCAAGTACACACACACAGAATATTATTATATATACAAGGTTTAACATCATTACTCAATTCCACCTCTGAAAGCTCCATAATTGCTGTGTTTGGGTTAAAGGTGAACCACAGTACTGCTGACCTGTGATTTCTCCTTGTGGTTTACTGTGGGTGGGTGGGTAGCAGTGTGTATGTGTGTCTGTCTTTGTGTGCTTCATGCAGTGTATGTGAGGGTCGTTAATGTCGTTCCCACACACAGAGACTGATCAAACAACACACACACACACACACACACACACACACACACACCACCACACACACACACACCAACACACACACCACACACACACACACACACACACACACAGAGAGAGAGCTCAAATCAAATTTTCTTGGTTGCGTACACATATTTTCAGGTTCTCGCAGGTGCATTTCTAGCTTCAACAGTACAGTATACAGTACCTAATAATACAAACCAATACACACAAATCCCAAAAATGTACAGAAAGAAATGAAGAAATATCAGAACGAATGTCGTAGTCCGGAATATATATTAACATATTACTGAACAAAAATATAAATACAACAAGCAACAATTTCAATGATTTTATTGAGTTACAGCTCATATAAGGATATCAGTCAATTGAAATAAATAAATGAGGCCCTAATCTATGGATTTCACGACTAGGCAGGGGCGCAGGCCCACCCACTGGGGAGCCAGGCCCAGCCAATCAGAATTAGTTTTTCCACACAAAAGAGCTTTATTACAGACAGAAATACTCCTCAGTTTCATCAGATGTGATATTTTATTTCACCACATGAAACGTGGGACAAACACTTTACATGTTGCGTTTATACTTTTGATCAGTGTGTGCGTGTGTGCGTGTGTGTGTGTGTATTTATATATATGTACCAGTCAAGAATTTGGACACACCTACTAATTCAAGGGTTTTTCTATATTTTTCTATAAAAATATCACATTTACATAAGTATTCAGACCCTTTACTCAGTACTTTGTTGAAGCAACTTTAGCAGCGATTACAGCCTCACGTCCTCTTCTGTATGACTCTACAAGCTTGGCACACCTGTATTTGGGGAGTATTTCCCATTCTTCTCTGCAGATCCTCTCAAGCAGGTGTCAGGTTGGATGGGGAGCGTCGCTGCACAGCTATTTTCAGGTCTCTCCAGAGATGTTCGATCGGGTTCAAGTCCGGGTTCTGGCTGGGCGACTCAATGACATTCAGAGACTTGTCCCGAAGCCACTCCTGCATTGTCTTGGCTGTTTGCTTAGGGTCGTTTTCCTGTTGGAAGGTCCTGAGTGCTCTGGAGCAGGTTTTCATCAAGGATCTCTCTGTACTTTGCTCCATTCATCTTTCCCTCGATCCTGACTAGTCTCCCAGTCTCTGGCACTGAAAAACAATGCAGGTGTAAACTCCCTAGAAAGGCTAAAACCTAGGAAGAAACCTAGAGAGGAACCAGGCTATGAGGGGTGGCCAGTCCTCTTCTGGCTGTGCCGGGTGGAGATTATAACAGAAGTTCAAATGTTCATCAATGACCAGCATGGTAATAATCACAGTAGTTGTCGAGGGTGCAACAGGTCAGTACCTCAGGAGTAAATGTCAGTTGGCTTTTCATAGCCGATCATTGAGAGTATCTCTACCGCTCCTGCTGCCTCTAGAGAGTTGAA
>NC_036845.1:8316055-8317961 GCF_002910315.2 Salvelinus sp. IW2-2015
AGAGAAAGAGAGAATTAGAGAGAGCATACTTAAATTCACACAGGACACCGGATAAGACAGGAGAAATACTCCAGATATAACAGACTGACCCTAGCCCCCCGACACATAAACTACTGCAGCATAAATACTGGAAGCTGAGAAAGGAGGGGTCAGGAGACCCCTGTCCGATGATACCCCCGAACAGGGCCAAACAGGAAGGATATAACCCCACCCACTTTGCCAAAGCACAGCCCCCACACCACTTGAGGGATATCTTCAACCACCAATTTACCATCCTGAGACAAGGCCGAATATAGCCCACAAAGATCTCCGCCACGACACAACCCAAGGGGGGGCGCCAACCCAGACAGGAAGACCACATCAGTGACTCAACCCACTCAAGTGACGCACCCCTCCTAGGGACGGCATGAAAGAGTACCAGTAAGCCAGTGACTCAGCCCCTGTAATAGGGTTAGAGGCAGAGAATCCCAGTGGAGAGAGGGGAACCGGCCAGGCAGAGACAGCAAGGGCGGTTTGTTGCTCCAGTGCCTTTCCGTTCACCTTCACACTCCTGGGCCAGACTACACTGAATCATAGGACACCTGAAGAGATGAGTCTTCAATAAAGACTTAAGGGTTGAGACTGAGTCTGCGTCTCTCACATTGGGTAGGCAGACCATTCCATAAAAATGGAGCTCTATAGGAGCTGCCTCTATAGCCCTGCTTCCAGCTGTTTGCTTAGAAACTCTAGGGAAAATTAGGAGGCCTGCGTGTAGGTATGTACGGCAGGACCAAATCGTAAAGATAGGTAGGAGCAAGCCCGTGTAATGCTTTGTAGGATAGCAGTAAAACCTTGAAATCAGCCCCTGCCTTAACAGGAAGCCAGTGTAGAGAGGCTAGCACTGGAGTAATATGATCAAATTTTTTGGTTCTAGTCAAGATTCTAGCAGCCGTATTTAGCACTAACTGAAGTTTATTTAGTGCTTTATCCGGGTAGCTGGAAAGTAGAGCATTGCAGTAGTCTAACCTAGAAGTGACAAAAGCATGGATACAATTTTCTGCATCCTTTTTGGACAGAAATTGTCAGATTTTCGCAATGTTACGTTGCTGGAAAAGCTTGAAACAGTCTTGATATGTTTGTCAAAAGAGAGATCAGGGTCCAGAGTAACGCCGAAGTCCTTCACAGTTTTATTTGAGACGACTGTACAACCATCAAGATTAGTTGTCAGATTCAACAGAAGATCTCTTGTCTGAGTTTAAAAGTAGAACATTTTCAGCCATCCACTTCCTTATGTCTTAAACACAGGCTTCCAGCGAGGGCATTTGGGGGCTTCACCATGTTTCATTGAAATGTACAGCTGTGTGTCATCCGCATTGCAGTGAAAGTTAACATTATGTTTTCGAATGACATCCCCAAGAGGTAAAATATATAGTGAAAACAATAGTGGTCCTAAAACGGAACCTTGAGGAATACCGAAATTTACAGTTGATTTGTCAGAGGACCATCCACAGAGACAAACTGATATCTTTCCGACAGATAAGATCTAAACCAGGCCAGAACTTGTCTGTGTAGGCCAATTTGGGTGTCCAATCTCTCCAAAAGAATGTGGGGATCGATGGTATCAAAAGCAGCACTAAGGTCTAGGAGCACAAGGACAGATGCAGAGCCTTGGTCTGACGCCATTAAAAGGTAATTTACCACCTTCACAAGTGCAGTCTCAATGCTATGATGGGGTCTAAAACATTTTGTATATATTGTTTGTCTTCAGGAAGGCAGTGAGTTGCTGTGCAACAGCTTTTTCAAATATTTTGAGAGGAATGGGAGATTTTATGTAGGCCGATAGTTTTTTATATTTTCTGGGTCAAAGTTTGGCTTTTTCAAGAGAGGCTTTATTACTGCCACTTTTAGTGAGTTTGGTACACATCCG
>NC_036845.1:8319287-8357591 GCF_002910315.2 Salvelinus sp. IW2-2015
GCTGGCTAACAGCCTGCTGCCTGGCCTGTACCCTATTTCATTGTGGAGCTAGGGGAGTTAGAGCCCTGTCTATGTTCGTAGATAAGATGAGAGCACCCCTCCAGCTAGGGTGGAGTCCGTCACTCCTCAATAGGCCAGGCTTGGTCCTGTTTGTGGGTGAGTCCCAGAAAGAGGGCCAATTATCTACAAATTCTATCTTTTGAATTTAATCTATTTTAGAATAAGACTCTAACGTAACAAAATGTGCACAAAGTCAAAAAACTATCGGACAAAAAAACTAAACATATATATATATATATATATATATATATATATATATACACACAAAGTACATCCACTGAGTGTACAAAACAGAAAGACATAGCCTGATCAGCTGAAAGCTATGATCACTTATTGATGTCGCCTGTTAAATCCACTTTAATCAGTGTAGATGATTAAAGAAGCATTTTTAAGCCTTGAGACAATTGAGACATGGATTGTGTGTGTGTGCTATTCAGGGTGTGAATGGGCAAGATGAAAGATTTAAGCAAACTTGAGACAACTGTGGGAAGCATTGGAGTTAACATGGGCCAGCATCCCTATGGAATTCTTTCAACACCTTGTAGAGTCCATGCCCTGACGAATTGAGGCTGTTGTGACGACCTTCCCACTCTGTCTGCCGTATTCGCTCTTTGTTCTTGTTTCCTTATTAGGATGCCGGTGGGCGGAGTTGGGAGGGTCGTCAGCTACATGGGAAACACCTGGGCCCGCTGTGTCATAGGATAAATACACCACTTCCCCATTCATGGAAGAGACTCTCTCCATGCAGACACCTTTACAGATTTTGTTGTGTATCTTGGTGATTTTTGGTTGTTTGCTTTAGCACCTTTCAACACCCTGCATTATCACATTTTGCATGCAAAACACTCACTTACACTACTGATTACTGATTACACACACCATTGTATATTGTACTTAGTTAATAAATATATTTTGTTATTCCTTATCTCCACGTTGTCTCCCTTTTGTTACGGGCTTTGAGCCAGTTCGTGACACTGTTCAGTGAGCAAAAGGTGTTCCTAATGTTTTGTACACTCAGTGTATATGTATATAATGGTGTGCATAGACAGTATGTGAATAGGAAAGGTGTGTACAGCAGTAGTTGTATAAGATGAGCGAATGGGTGGGGTGACTGTAAACTAGACCCAGTCTAAAGCTTGGGTTCACTAATTCTACTGTGCTCTGACCCCACCTCAAGCATTTAGATTTTTCTTGCTTTCATGAAACCAGTATTTCAAGACACTGTTCATGGTGATGTGACACAGTTCTTCTGGTATTTCATATTCTGGGATTTTTGGAGTTACAAGCATATTGTTGCACGCAATGGAATGTTGTCACATCTTTGAACAAAAGCTATCTGAGGTAAGGTAGTATTACAACAAACCAAAGTGCATCTGCTGTTGTGTTATTGTCATTAACTGTGAAAGGACCTGTGCTCGTATGCCATTTAGTAAACTCCTGTTGCAAAATACATACTGTTTGAAATATGTATTTAATGTTGATATTTCTGCATGATAGAGCACAGACTATTCCACTTATGTAGCCATCCTGCTTCCCAGAAACCACTGGCCTGTCCTCAGAGACACTACAGAGTGAGTGCCATGGGCTGTCATACACACACACACACACACACACACAAACACAAACACACACAAGCAAAAACACACCGCTTCTCTTCCAACAAAGTTTCCAGCTTGGCAGAGAGACTAATCCCTTCCCTCAGACCAGGAGCCCAGACACAAATAGAGACTCAGTCTGTAGTATCTCAGTCAGTCAGTCAGGACTTTAATCTGGATAACTCAGAGGAGCTGCTCCAACTCTGAAGACTATTGTTTTGGGACATGTAATGCAGAGAACATTTCATTGCAGTTCAACTACAGTAAGTTGTCCTATCATTGATTGACAGTGCTCTGTCTGGACAGTACTGTAACTCCATCTAGAGGAGGTGTCTGCTGAAGAACTTGGCGAAGTGAAAGGTACGTTCATCCTGTGAGCTCCATTTATGTGAATGTACTTATTCTGTGATTGAAACTTCAGGAAGGTATTTTAAACTCTTTGGGCTTTTTGACACTTTCTGTTGATTCTATCTACAACTCAAGGTGATCTTTGCCTGTCTCTGTTCAGGCATGACGGGTCAGGAGAGGAGTGAGGAGAAGAGTGAGTGTGTGTCCCTGTCTCCGATGATGGAAACTGTCCCTGCCCTACCTGAGAGTGAGAGGGTGTGTGTGTTTGGGACGGGGGACCTGGGGCGCTCTCTGGGCCTGCGTCTGCTGCAGGCGGGGTACGGTGTGGTGTTCGGCAGCCGKCGGCCCCACAGCAGCAGCCGCCTACCCCACGGAGCACAGGTACAAAATAAAGTAGATCTGGTTTTATGTGGTGATATGTTAAATGTGGATATGTGTTTTTACCGTGTTGTAAATGTATTTCAATATATTTTTTTATGTTTGAGGGAGTATATGTAAATATACTGTACTTGTGTTTCTGTGTGTATCAGTATGTTGATGATGTATATGCAGGTCCTGGGCCATGCTGCAGCTGCCCAGTCAGCCCATATGATCTTCATCGCTGTCCAGAGAGAACACTACGACTTCCTGGTACCACTGGCCAATCAGCTTAAGGGGAAGGTAGCATATATGTATTATTACTTCTGCTATATGTATTAATGTCTGTTTTGTCAGTATGTAACTGTATATTTGGCTAACATAATGTATGTCCCAGCATATTTAGCCAATATATTCTGTGTCCCAGTGTATTTAGCCAATATATTCTCTGTCCCAGTGTATTTAGACAATATATTCTTTGTCCCAATGTATTTAGCCAATATATTCTATGTCCCAGTGTATTTAGCCAATATAATGTATATTCCAGTGTACTTAGCAAATATATTGTATGAATCAGTGTATTTGATGCCATGTTGAATTGCAGGTGTTGGTGGACCTCAGTAACAACCTGAGGAAGAATCAGTACCCAGAGGCCAACGCAGAGTACCTGCAAAGGTGAGAGCTATACAGTATATGCTGTTATTATGTGTATGTTTTTTTGTTAACTAGGGATGTTTTTATATGTTGATATAATGTAAATGTGGTTACATGTACCTGAACAGTCTGGTCCCTGGAGCTGAGGTGGTTAAAGGCTTCAACACCCTGTCTGCCTGGAGTCTGCAGAATGGACCTTCAGATGCCAACAGACAGGTACACACCGAGGTTCAAGCCATGCCCATGAAACCAATTGGCTACTAGATTCAAGTCTATATACTGTACACTTCATGACCAAAAGTATGTGGACACCTGCTCATCGAACATCTCATTCCAAAATTATGGGCATTAATATGGAGTTGGTCTACCCTTTGCTGCCATAACAGCCTCCACTCTTCTGGGAAGGCTTTCCACAAGATGTTGAAACATTGCTGCAGGGACTTACTTTCATTCAGCCACAATAGCTTTAGTGAGGTTGAGCACTGATGTTGGACGTTTAGGCCTGGCTTGCAGTCGGCGTTACAAATTATCCCAAAGGTGTTCAATGGGGTTGAGGTCAGGGCTCTGTGCAGGCCAGTCAAGTTCTTCCACACCAATCTCGGTAAACCATTTCTGTATGGACCTTGCTTTGTGCACAGGGGCATTGTCATGCTGAAACAGCAAAGGGCCTTCCCCAAACTGTTTCCATAATGTTGGAAGCACAGAATCATCTAGAATGTCATTGTATGCTGTAGCGTTAGCACGAACCATGAAAACATCCCCAGACCATTATTCCTCCTCTACCGAACTTGACTGAGGGACTTTACAGATAATTGTATGTGTGTGGTACAGAGATGAGGTAGTCATTCAAAAATCATGTTAAACATTATTATTGGACAGAGAGTGAGTTCATGCAACTTATTATGTGATTTGTTAAGCACATTTTTACTCCTAAACTTGTTAACGTTTGCCATAATTTCTTGACTCAACACATTTTAGCTTATCATTTTGTATATATTTTTTTTAATTTCTAAAAACATAATTCCACTTTGACATTATGGGGTATTGTGTGTAGGCCAGTGACACATAATTTCAATTTAATCCATGACAAATGCAGGTTGTAACATAACAAAATGGGGAGAGAAAGTCAAGGGGTGGAATACTTTTTGAAGGCACTGTACATTTTGACTGTCAGCATGTTGATTTGAGGGGTGGCCAGTCCTCTTCTGGCTGTGCCGGGTGGAGATTATAACAGAACATGGTCAAATAATAATAATCACAGAAGGTTATCGAGGGTGTAGCAAGTCAGCACCTCAGGAGTAAATGTCAGTTGGCTTTTCATAGCCGATCATTAAGAGTATCTCTACCGCTTTTTGGAGCATACAATAAATGTCAGTGTTTGAATGATTTATTTTGTGCAGGCATTTTTGCTCATCTTTATCAAGGGCGTCACTGATTTCGGACCCCACTGTATGTGCATAAATATATGTTAGGTGTATATCTGCGGGGAAAGTGTGGAGGCCAAGCAGGTGGTGATAGCGGTAGCAACCAAGCTGGGTCTCAGTGCCCTGGACCGGGGCTTTCTCTCAGTGGCCCGGGAGCTGGAGGACTTCCCCCTACAGCTGTTCCCCCAGTGGAGGCTCCCCCTGCGCATCGCCATTGGCCTCAGCGCTGCCTTCTTCTTCTACCTGCTGATCAGATATGTCATCTATGCATACGTCACCCAGGGCGACGACATCTCCTTCAGAATCATGGTCTCACTGGCCAACCAGGTACTGGCCACAGGCCCTCTGAATGGTTGTGTTCTGTTTGTTTCTGTGTGTGTTACCAGCTGTTCAAGGTGTGTATGTGTTCTCTCCAGGTGTGTCCCATCGTGTCTCTGATCATGCTGTCTCTCTGTTACCTGCCTGGTGTCCTGGCTTCCATCCTGCAGCTCTACAGAGGCACCAAGTACAGGTCAGATCTTTGTGTGTATGTGTGTGTTTGCATGCATGTATGTTCACACGAGGTTGCATATGTATTTATGTTGATTATAAGTGTTTATGTATGTTTAACATCAGGCGCTTCCCTGATTGGCTGGATCGCTGGATGCTGTGCAGGAAACAGCTGGGTCTACTGTCGCTGGGGTTCGCCTTTCTGCACGTGCTCTATACACTGATCATACCCATACGGTCAGTGGAGCATACACTCAAATGCACACGCATGCACACACACACAGTGGCATGTATCTTCCTTTAGTTTTTAGTAAAGAAAGTATTGATTTTGTTCTCAGGTACTCTGTGATGTTCTGGGTCACTGAACACACTGTCTCTCTGGTAAGAACTGTACGCCAAATTAAACACTTTCAAAACAGTGAACATTGAATAGACAAAATTGTGTACAGATGTAGAATCTTCATTTGACCACTCTGTTGTCGCTGAGAATTACTCTGCGCCGCAGGATTTACATAAATTCACACTAATACATGGTTACATTAAAGACATTCTCCTGAACCTTTGTATACTTTTTAGCTAGTAGTTCTGAAAGTAGCACTCACGAGCCAAAAGTGGTCCCCAAAAACGTCTACTATGTCACATTTGTTTAGATATGTGCACCACGTCATTGGTTTCTCTCTCTCTCTCTGCTGTGGGCACTGAGCCGTTGGGCCCACCCTGCAACCTCATTGGATGATGCTGGGCAGGCCTCTTGCTAGCTGTCACTCAAATGTGAGGGGCTGAAGCTCTTTGGCTAAAACTTGAATTGCTAAGGGGCTGGCCCATATGGGGGAAATGTAGGGAAAATGGCGTTGTACAGACAGCTTCAAGAAAACAGTCGCTTTCAAACTAAGTATTTCGTGACTAATTGTGATAAGAAAGTAATTTTGCTCATTGATTTATGAATGTATGAACTACACATTGAGACATCCAGCCTAAAGCAGGAGGTTTCAAAAACACAGAAGTTCCAGAGCATGTCTTAACAGTGTTGCACTTTTCAGGTAGCCTAATTTTGGCTAGCTAATAGCCTAGCCACCAATCAAGTAACATTACATTGGCGGAAAAGTGTAAATGGACAAAACATTCAAATCCTGTTGCTGCAGGATTATTTTGCTGTGACACAATACTGGTCATATTAAGATCATACATCTGTACATTGGACACACACCTACAGTATATAGCAGGATTCAGGCACTGGTTTTGATTATACTGGATTACGCCACTTCCTTGCTCTCACGCTTCCTCTTTCTCACATTGTTTCTCTTCTCTTTCTTGCTCTCTCTCTCTGTCTCTCTCCCCCAGATCAGAGAGAACAGGACCACAATGTTTGATACCACAACGGCCTGGCGTGGTGACTCCTACTTGTCCCTGGGAATTCTGGGATTTGGCCTGTACGTCCTATTGGGAATCACATCTCTTCCCTCCGTCAGTAACGTTCTCAGCTGGAGGGAGTTTAGCTTCATACAGGTGGGATCACCAGGACCGGTCACACTGAATGTTTAGGCCAGACACACTTACGAGGCACTTATTTTCTGACCATTTTTAATAGCGGTGGGGTTATCGATACAGTTAAATATCGCAATATTATTTTGGACTATATTATATTGATACTTTGACTCCAAGTATCGATTTGTAACCGCCCCCCCTTTTCTTGTTGCTAGGAAGCGTTAGCTAGCGCTAGTCGGCTGTATCGCTGGTATTTTTCATCCTATAGATTGTTCTCCATCTTCTTTTTAAATAGTGAGACAATGTTTTCAGCCCTTTTATTTCCATGACTGATAACGTTTTCTCATGCTCTCTTGTCTCTCTGCAGCAGACATATAGTGAACAATATGTCAACATCAAATCGCAATAAAATCGATGTATCGAATCATAATACACATAGAATCGTGAGAATTGCAATACCTATTGTATCGCACCTAAGTATCGTGATAATATCGTATCGTGAGGTCCCTGGCAATTACCAGCCCTAATTTGTACACTTATCTCCTTCGGTGTTTCCCCTATTAGCGTATTCATGCGGTGTGCAGAGCCAACATCCAGGCCAGAATGCAATAGAACTCCAGGAAAGTAATCTGATTTTCAGCAGACAAGCCAGAGGTTATGTGCTGGGGATAATAAGGAGAAACTCCGGCTCATTCTCTAATTCATTAATTCCCCTCAAATTGGTGCAGTGATTTAAATGTTAAGTTATTCATCAGATATAATTTAGGAGGAATATATTAGAACAGGCCAGGAGAATTCACCTAGAGATGTATGTGCAGGGGCATCATCTGCCCCCAAAAGTTGAGGGGGCACAAATTACAGTGTCTGAGGATGGCTTGGTGATGGTCCGGACTGGGGGTCTGAAGTTGGAGAACTTGGCATTTTTCAAACATCTGAAACAGATATTTTCTGTAATCTGGAACCATAAATCATTATACTTAATTATATGTAAAATATATCTAAGCATACCTCTTGAGCTGTCTGACTGGTGAGTCTTTTTTTAAAGAAACAAAATGTGAAACCTTGCCAGCAGGTGTGCCAGCTATGATAGTTAGACAAGCTAGCTACACTAACTTGATTGATAGCCTGAAATAACTTATTGGGAACCTAAAATTGCTAGGTGGCTAGTAGTATTACAGAGAAACTATATTATTAAAAATGCTTAAACAGGACAAATCTGTGGTGTGCATATTGGCCCGACGTGTGTGTGTGTGTCAAGGTAGGCCAGAGGTCTGCAGAGGTGTGGACTCGAGTCACATGACTTGGACTCGAGTCAGACTCGAGTCACAAATATGATGACTTGCAACTCGACTTTGACTTTAACACCAATGACTCGTGACTTAACTTGGACTTGAGCCTTTTGACTCGACCTGACTTGATACCCTCCCCAAGACCAAATTTTTAAAATGATGCTATTAGAAAAAGTGTGCAGCGCAACAACTCTTCATTTAACAGATAACTATTTGGACATCAGCCAACACAAATTTTGCCAGCTGATAAAAAGTTGCGCGTTTCAAGGCAGAGGAACGTCGGCAGGTGAATTCAGATGGAGCCCTTGGAAAGATGATACCCAACATTATTATTTTTGGATATAAAGACTTCGCTGTATCAACAAAAAACAGATTGCAACTTGCAAAACATGCGGGAAGAAAATTACATACGGGGGCGCAACAAGTTCCAACTTTGTTGGAACTTTCAATTGGCAACCCATGTATTTCCATGGAAAGTAATAAATATATATATTTTTAAAAGCATTCATGATTTGCGTAAATGTAATATACTAACTATTACTCTTGTTAAAAATTTGAAATGGTATTACATTTGGTGAAGAGCACATTATGACTTGTTTAGGACTCGAAACTCAAAGTTTAGGATTTGAGACTTGTCGGTCTTGACTTGGGACTTGACTTGGGACTTGAGTGCTAAGACTTGAGACTTACTTGTGACTTGTTAAACAATGACTTGGTCCGACCTCTGGAGGTCTGTCTCTGTGAAGGTCAGTCCCATATTTGATCATAGTTAAATTATACAACGATTGCCCCTTCGCTAAGCCACGCCCCCTTCATTACTTAGCAAACTTGGGCAACACTTTTCCAGGAAGTCCAACTCTCTGTTCAAACCACCATTGGAGAAAACCACTTAGGATGATCTTAAATTGTGTTTTAAAGTAACTGTCCAGTGAAAATCTCACTTTTAAAAGTTTATGTTCTGTTAACTCTTAACTAGATAAGGTTGTTGACTCATCCTATACCAGTATTTGTGGCCAAAGCATAAATTGGAGAAAAAACACTATCCAACGGAGCACTGCAATTGGTTGCCTAATATTCTGGGGTGAGGCTTAGCTAAGGGTCAATTAAGGGAGATTTATCTGGCCAGCCTGTTTCCGAAGTTTCTCCAGGCTTCTCCTTGCACAGCTCCAATGCCTAGAGTGTTATTAGCCTTATCTGGGATAAACGTGTGCATGTCCAATAGGCTATCCTAAAGCTAAACTATATATTTAAGATAATTGTCAAAAGTGTGTGAGTTTGGGTGTGCTTGTGCGTGTTTCAGAGCCATGCACAGACCTTTGGGTGGGACGTGCTCAAAGTGAAAAAAGCCCCCCATAGAAAAGCATAGAGTAGACCTTTATTTTATGCAAATCCCACTAACGCCATTGTAAGCAAGCTTGTAGCCTACTGCTCAAAGAGAGGGCAATGAGGGGTGGGCTATCAGCTGATCATAGTGAATGTAGAAGGAGCTAGTTAGCTAGCTAGTTAGTTAGTTATTCTGTTGAAACAATCTAACTAGACTTTACCTGTGATTGGAGAATGTTCTGCTGCTAACATCAGCCTCAGGCCTACTGGGGGGCAGAATGGTGGGGAGGGGACATTTTCCCCCAAAAATGAGAAATTACCTAGTTTGATGGGCAATTAATTTAAATAGCAATAGAGAAAATATACAAATTCAAACAAGCCCTGGCATATGCAAGTTTATTTTGTCATAGGAGGGCAAAAGGGCAGGTGCTCAAACTTCCTTAGACCTCTATCTGTGCACGTGCCTGGCGTGTGTGTGTGGTTCATGTGTTTGTGTTATGTTCTCTCCCACCAGTCCAAGCTGGGTCACCTGACTCTGCTGTTGTGTACGGCGCACACCTACCTGTATGGCTGGAACAGATTCCTGAGTGCCTCCACCTACAAGTGGTACACCCCACCGGGCTACATGCTGTGTCTGGTGCTTCCCTCTGTGGTGCTGCTGCTCAAGCTGCTGCTCATCACCCCCTGTGTGGACCGAACCATCACCCGCATACGCCAGGGCTGGGAGAGGGGGGCAGATCAGAGGAACCCTAAAGACAGCCAACCACTGATACCTTAGAGGACACACACACACAGACACACACAAAATAACACCCTCAGTGTGATGACAGCTTTGTCTTCGAGGCATGAACTCTTGTTTCTTTGCTATTGTACCCTCAGAGGTTGGCTACCATTCAATCATCGTTTGCCATGTTTCTGGGATCAAAAACCAACAATAACATTTAATTGATATGCAGTCGTATTTCTTTTTGTATTACACTGTAAACATTGTTGCATGTAATGCATATATTTTCAACCGTATGTCAACCAGACACTAGTTTTCTCTCTTACGTAAAGAGAATGGTGAAAGCTCTCTCTCATATCCTCTCTTACTGTACATCCTCGCTCTTCTTTGACTGATTGTACAGTTATCCCCAGATGAAACACAGGTTTCAGAGACGTATAAAGGTTTTTCAATATATATTTTGTGTCCGTCTGATACATCTCCAGGGGCAGGTCAGACACATAAAAACACATCTATCAGTGTGATCAGAGTGTTATTTCCTCCAGAAAACAGACTCTCTGAAACCCAGCAACAGGCTTCCCTTTCATCACTAGATAGACAGAGTGGCCCACAGTGTCTTCTGTTATGGGGAGCACTTCCATTTGTGGTGGATATAGCTGGCTGTTTGTGTAGATGCCAATTATCTAAATACATAGATGAACTTTTAGGTGCATGCAGAAAGACATAATCCCAGAAACAGCTTGTACCAACATTAAAAACACAGGAACAATGTGGAAACAATGTTGATTCAACCAGTGTCTGACAAGTGGGATCTTTTGGAATAATTATTTTTATTTCATCAAGAAAAGAATTGGGTATATATTTTCCTTCACTCACTTACTTCATAAAATACTACACAAACAAAACATTGTATGAAATTCCATTAGCCTGTGTGCCTATTAGACTTTGGGAGAATTTAGTGATTTATTCATGAAAGAACAGTTCATGTGGCAAAAGTGACACACCATGACTGGTGACAGAGTAATTGTCTTCTTTCCTGTAGTTTTTGCCAGCGGAATTTCACCAAACCAGATCAGTAGCTAGGTTCACATCCAATTGGTGACAGGTTTTCATGCAAATATTCTAAAATACACATAAAAACAAAATTTGCATTTTCCCACCAGAGATGTTTCCATCAAATTAACTTGTGGGTAAAATGTTGTGCGTGATGATCTAGTCCACATAAAACAACTTCTGTGGTTAAATTCCTATGCACCAAATAAAAAATAGAAGGGGCAGTGTTTCCATTCCATTTTCAACTCTGCCGATATAACAGCTCGCAGATAAAGCTAGGGTATAGCCTACATGATGAGATTATTATGGACAGAAGAGTATTTGTTTTTGTCAAACGGCAGCCAAGCGCATCAATCATCATATTACCAGAATAAGATCCTCAACCCTTCTTGGAATGGAGCATCAAGCTCATCACCATGCACCTTCACCACCAGTTAGTTCATCATAACATATTTCATCTGTAGACTAATAAACTGCATGCTTTCCCTTAGTCGTAATGGGAGGACCACACACTATATCATTGTGTGACTCCATGTTTACTTCAATATGATGTTTATTATATCAATATTTGTGCATAAAGGCGTTTGTTTCCACTGTCATTTCTCGCATAATTTATTTTAGACTCAAAAAAAGATCCTACCTTGTCAAGCGTGTTTTGTCACATTTGGAAGGTTTACTGACAAATGTGCTGTTTCCATCAGGCCTGTCATGATATTTTTATCTGACAGTTTACTCGCATAAAAGGTTGGATGGAAATCTGGTTTATGAGGAAACTAAAAATGCACAGGTGAATAATGCAGGCTGTTTAAAATGGACGATACTGTTTAAATGTACCTTTTTATTTGTTTATGCTCAAAAAAGGTTCCACATTTTAAATGTTCTGTCGATTTGTTTGATTCCTTTTCTGTTGTTTTAGCCTCGTCTCCATTTCTTACATTGTATGCACTTGGTATAATGCTCTTTTTATGAATGTGTTTTGTGAGTGCTGGTAAAGTACTTAGGGCTGCAAGTTTATCAATGTTACATAAAAACTTGTGACTGCTATTGTTCACCTGGATCAAATAAATGTTTTTATTGTTATGTTCTTCAATACATATATACAGTATTAATGAAAACCCTGATGTGAAATTCCCGGTTTAGGAATAATTTCTTGATGAAATAATAAAAAAATAAGATATATTCAAGTTCTAGTTGTCTATTATGCTGATGTTTCCTCATGTGTGACTGAATCAATATTTCTATGAGTAAGGTGAATAATAATACCTGTTTAGGTCAATAATGCCTGTCATGTTTCCTTTTTGTGTCATACAGTGGCTTGCGAAAGTATTCACCCCCTTGATATTTTTCCTATTTTGTTGCCTTACAACCTGAAATTAAAATATATTTTTTTTGGGGGGGGTTGTATCATTTGATTTACACAACATGCCTACCACTTTGAAGATGCAAAATATTTTTTATTGTGAAACAAACAAGAAATAAGACAAATAAACTGAAAACTTGGGTGTGCATAACTATTCACCCCCCCCAATGTCAATACTTTGTAGAGCAACCATTTGCAGCAATTACAGCTGCAAGTCTCTTGGGGTATGTCTCCATCAGCTTGACACATCTAGCCACTGGGATTGTTTCCCATTCGTCAAGGCAAAGCTGCTCCAGCTCCTTCAAGTTGGATGGATTCCACTGGTGTACCGCAATCTTTAATCTTAATTGGATTGAGGTCTGGGCTTTGGCCATTTCAAGACATTTAAATGTTTCCCATTAAACCACTCGAGTGTTGCTTTAGCAGTATGCTTAAGGTCATTGTTCTGCTGGAAGGTGAACCTCCGTCCCAGTCTCAAATCTTTGGAAGACTGAAACAGGTTTCCCTCAATAATTTCCCTGTATTTAGCGCCATCCATCATTCCTTCAATTCTGACCAGTTTCCCATTCCCTGCCAATGGAAAAACATCCCCACAGCATGATGCTGCCACCACCATGCTTCATTGTGGGGATGGTGTTCTCGGGTGAAGAGAGATGTTGGGTTTGTGCCAGACATAGCATTTTCCTTGATGGCCAAAAAGCTACATTTTAGTCTCATCTGACCAGAGTACCTTCTTCCATATGTTTGGGGAGTCTCCCACATGCCTTTTAGTGAACACCAAACGTGTTTGCTTATTTTTTTCTTTAAACAATGGCTTTTTCTGGCCACTCTTCCATAAAGCCCAGCTCTGTGGAGTGTACGGCTTCAAGTGGTCCTATGGACAGATACTCCAATCTCCACTGTGGAGCTTTGCAGCTCCTTCAGGGTTATCTTTGCTCTTTGTTGCCTCTCTGATTAATGCCCTCCTTGCCTGGTCCGTGAGTTTTGGTGGGCGGCCCTCTCTTGGCAGGTTTGCTCCGTGGGATGTTCAAAATTTCGGATATTTTTTTATAATCCAACCCTGAACTGTACTTCTCCACAACTTTGTCCCTGGCCTGTTTGGAGAGCTCCTTGGTCTTCGTGGTGCCACTTGCTTGGTGGTGCCCCTTGCTTAGTGGTGTTTCAGACTCTGGGGCCTTTCAGAACAGGTGTATGTATACTCAGATCATGTGACACTTAGATTGCACACAGGTGGACTTTATTTAACTTCTCTGCGCTACGGATCCCTTTAGCGGGATCATTTTCCTAAACAACCGCAGAATTGCAGGGCGCAAAATATTACAAAAAATATTTATAATCATGCAATCACAACTGAAATATACAAAAACCGCTGTGTTTTGTTTGTTGTTTGTTGTTAATCCACCTATCGTGTCAGATTTTGAAAATATGCTTTGCAGCGAAAGCAATCCAAGCTTTTGTGAGTGTATCAATCAATGCTAGAACAGCTAGCCCCAAATTAGCATGGTCACGAAAGTCAGAAAAGCAATAAAATTAATCGCTTACCTTTGATAATCTTCGGATGTTTGGACTCACGAGACTCCCAGTTACACAATAAATGTTCTTTTTGTTCGATAAATATTACTTTTATAACAAAAAAACGCCATTTGGGTTGTGCGTTATGTTGAGAAAACCACAGCCTCGTTCCGGTCCTGAAAGGCAGAAGAAAATTCCCAAGCGTATCAGATTCAAAAATATTACAAAAAATATTAATAATCATGCAATCACAAGTGATATATACCAAAACACAGCTTAGCTTGTTGTTAATCCACCTATCGTGTCAGATTTTGAAAATATGCTTTGCAGCGAAAGCATTCCAAGCTTTTGTGAGTGTATCAATCAATGATAGAACTGCTAGTCCCAAATTAGCATGGTCACGAAAGTCAGAAAAGCAATAAAATGAATCGCTTACCTTTGATAATCTTCGGATGTTTGCACTCACGAGACTCCCAGTTACACAATAAATGTTATTTTTGTTCGATAAATATTACTTTTATAACAAGAAAACGCCATTTGGGTTGCGCGGTATGTTCAGAAAACCAAAGCCTCGTTCCGTTTGACGAAAATTCCAAAAAGTATCCGTAATGTTCGTAGAAACATGTCAAATGTTTTTTATAATCAATCCTCAGGTTGTTTTTAACAAACATAATCGATAATATTTCAACCYMACCGTAACCTATTCAATAAKAGAGAGAAAGAAAATGGAGAGCTACCCCTCTCGCGCYCAGGAACTAATCAAAGGACACCTGACTASTTTTGAYAAATCTCGCAAATTTTTCTAAATAAAAGCCTGAAACTATGTCTAAAGCCTGGTCACAGCCTGAGGAAGCCATTGGAAAAGGAATCTGGTTGATACCCCATTAAATGGAAGAAAGACGGGCAAGGAAACACAGATTAAAAATAAAATAAAATCACTTCCGGGTTAGATTTCCTCAGGTTTTCGCCTGCAGAATCAGTATTGTTATACTCACAGACAATATTTTGACAGTTTTGGAAACTTTGGAGTGTTTTCTATCCTAATCTGTAAATTATATGCATATTCTACGATCTGGACCTGAGAAATAGTCTGTTTACTTTGGGAACGTTATTTAAAAAAAAATCTGACCCCTAGCGTCAAGAGGTTAACTAATTATGTGACTTCTGAAGGTAATTGGTTGCACCATATCTTATTTAGGGGCTTCATAGCAAAGGGGGTGAATACATATGCACAAACCACTTTTCTGTTTTTAATTTTTTATAATTTTTTGAAACAAGTAATTTTTTTCATTTCACTTCACCAATTTGGACTATTTTGTTTATGTCCATTACATGAAATCCAAATTAAAATCCATTTAAATTACAGGTTGTAATGCAACAAAATAGGAAAAACGCCAAGGGGGATGAATACTTTTGCAAGGCGCTGTAACCGCTGATGATATAAATGAATGAGGAAACAAGTAGAAGATAAGTATTCAGCTCCCTCACACACACCAACAAGGCACTCTGACAACCCACCAGGTAAGATCATGTGTTTTACAAATGTATGTTAAACCTGTTGCAATGCTAGTAACAGCACCTTGAATCTAACTAAAATGGTCTGCTCAGTAGCATACAGGGCAGATGTTTTTCATATGCATTAAAAAAGTTAATTTATTAAGACAAAATAACAGTTTTTTAATTCTTTCCAGATGGAGAAATTCCTACTATTACTTGTTGTGATTACAACATGCTGTGCTGTACCTCAAGGTAAGATAGTCACTGTGATAACTGCAATGAAATATGACAGTAAATAGTAGAAAGTAAAACTTATTCTGTTTTGACATGTTTAGCGGTTTTGGGTTTGGGTTTGCTCACTACAATTTAAACTTTTGCTACAGTGCACAATTCGCATCTGTTTATTTTCCCGAATGAAATGTAAGCTGAAAAATGCACATAGTCTTTTCTGCTTGTAAATAAAGCGTCCAACTTTGAAAAGAACAAGAACGCATTCCATTACAGAACACAACATGTTGTTGTTTCCTGTTTCAGGATCAGGATTGGTTCAGCGGGCGTTTCAACTAGCATTAGTCATTTGTAGGCCTGCTGACAGACGTCCACATTTGGGACTACGTGCTGTCTCCCTGTGAGATCCAGAGGAGCACCAACCACATGAACTTGACCACCGGCGACATACTCAACTGGAAGGCTTTGGACATCCAGACTAAAGGCAGAACAGGCAATCAGACTGTAACCATTATCACTCAAACAAATAATAATCAAGTGTCTATTATGCTATCTGGTAACTTTCCATATTGTGTAAATTAAAAGGCCATATCACTATATGTCTTTCAGCTGACAGTATACCATAAGAAACTGACAATGTAAATAAACTGTGTTGGTTGCGTGAATTAGCTGTCAGTGGTTGTATCATGCTAGGATAAATATAACCTTGTTACGGATGTCAGAGCTGCTCTAAGGCGTGAATTAAACATTAGTGCGAAGGCAGGATGTAAGCCAGTGTGTTTCACAATGTTACTGGTGTTGTTACAACTTAATACCATCCTGAAGATATGCATTGATATCTAATTTTGTAGATCAGCATTCATTCATGCACTATACACACACGCACGCACACACGCACGCACGCACGCACGCACGCACGCACGCACGCACGCACGCACGCACGCACGCACGCACGCACCCGCACGCACGCACGCACGCACGCACGCACGCACACACACACACACACACACCACACACACACACACACACACACACACACACACACACACAACACACACACACACATCACACATGTTTGACGTTGAAATGGGGCTGGAATAGTGGAGGCAGCTCCTGTTTTCTTTGCGACTTGCGGTAACTGTCCGGGATTCTAAATCAATGATTGTTTAGTAGTCTGAAAATGTCAGAAACATTAACTTGCTTGACCATACTGTAGGTCATGTAACTGTTGTTACATGCAATATGCTTTGTGGACTTCACCGAACAGAGCGTGCTCTCCGGTTTTGTGATGAAAAAAATGTGTGGTTGAATTTATTCTGCCACTGTGTCTTCATATTGTCTCGGACTTAGGCCTATTTATCAACGTCCCAAGGCATATGAACTAACAGGTTATAGAGCAAACAACGTAATTATCACAACACATAGGTTGTAATATGGCAATTATTTACTGGCTTAAATCCCCAGTGATTTTACCGCTACTGGTTTACTGTAAACTAAGCCCAGTCTAAAGCTTGGGTTCACTAATTCTACTGTGCTCTGACCCCACCTCAAGCATTTAGATTTTTCTTGCTTTCATGAAACCAGTGTTTCAAGACACTGTTCATGGTGATGTGACACAGTTCTTCTGGTATTTCATATTCTGGGATTTTTGGAGTTACAAGCATATTGTTGCACGCAATGGAATGTCGTCACATTTTTGAACAAAAGCCATCTGAGGTAAGGTAGTATTACAACAAACCAATGTGCATCTGCTGTTGTGTTATTGTCATGAACTGCGGACCTGTGCTTGTGTGAACCCAGAAAGACCACAGTGATCTGGCGTCTCTCCAGGTCTGGTATTCCAATATTATGTAACCTCCCTGCTTCCCAGAAACCACTGGCCTCTCCTCAAAGACAATACAGAGTGAGTGCCATGGGCTTTCCTGCCCACACACACACACACACACACACATGCAAAAACCCTCCTCTTCTATTGGAATTTCCATCTTGGCAGAGAGACTCCCTTTCCTCCTCCCTCCAGGAGCACGCCCAGACACAAATAGAGACTCAGTCAGTCGTGTCTGGATAACTCAGAGGAGCTGCTCCAACTCTGAAGATTATTGTTTTGGGACATGTAATGCAGAAAACATTTAATTGCAGGATTTCAACTACAGTAAGCTGTCCTAGCATTGATTGACAGTGCTCTGTCTGGACTGTAAGACTCCGTCTAGAGGAGGTGTCTGCTGAAGAACTTAACAAAGTGAAAGGGGCGTTTATCCTGCGAGCTCCATATATGTGAATGTACTTATTCTGTGATTGAAACTTCAGGAAGGTATTTTAAACTCTTTGGGCTTTTTGACACTTTCTGTTGATTCTATCTACAACTCAAGGTGATCTTTGCCTGTCTCTGTTCAGGCATGACGGGTCAGGAGAGGAGTGAGGAGAAGAGTGAGTGTGTGTCCCTGTCTCCGATGATGGAAACTGTCCCTGCCCTACCTGAGAGTGAGAGGGTGTGTGTGTTTGGGACGGGGGACCTGGGGCGCTCTCTGGGCCTGCGTCTGCTGCAGGCGGGGTACGGTGTGGTGTTCGGCAGCCGCCGGCCCCACAGCAGCAGCCGCCTACCCCACGGAGCACAGGTACAAAATAAAGTAGATCTGGTTTTATGTGGTGATATGTTAAATGTGGATATGTGTTTTTACCGTGTTGTAAATGTATTTCAATATATTTTTTTATGTTTGAGGGAGTATATGTAAATATACTGTACTTGTGTTTCTGTGTGTATCAGTATGTTGATGATGTATATGCAGGTCCTGGGCCATGCTGCAGCTGCCCAGTCAGCCCATATGATCTTCATCGCTGTCCAGAGAGAACACTACGACTTCCTGGTACCACTGGCCAATCAGCTTAAGGGGAAGGTAGCATATATGTATTATTACTTCTGCTATATGTATTAATGTCTGTTTTGTCAGTATGTAACTGTATATTTGGCTAACATAATGTATGTCCCAGCATATTTAGCCAATATATTCTGTGTCCCAGTGTATTTAGCCAATATATTCTCTGTCCCAGTGTATTTAGACAATATATTCTTTGTCCCAATGTATTTAGCCAATATATTCTATGTCCCAGTGTATTTAGCCAATATAATGTATATTCCAGTGTACTTAGCAAATATATTGTATGAATCAGTGTATTTGATGCCATGTTGAATTGCAGGTGTTGGTGGACCTCAGTAACAACCTGAGGAAGAATCAGTACCCAGAGGCCAACGCAGAGTACCTGCAAAGGTGAGAGCTATAGAGTATATGCTGTTATTATTTGTATGTTTTTTTGTTAATTAGGGATGTTTTTATATGTTGATAWAATYTAAATGTGGTTARATGTACCTGAACAGTCTGGTCCCTGGAGCTGAGGTGGTTAAAGGCTTCAACACCCTGTCTGCCTGGAGTCTGCAGAATGGACCTTCAGATGCCAACAGACAGGTACACACCGAGGTTGAAGCCATGCCCATGAAACCAATTGGCTACTAGATTCAAGTCTATATACACTACATGACCAAAAGTATGTGGTAGTAGGTTGTCATGTCTCTGACTATGTTTAAATTATATGACATGCTATTTTTTCACATTGATTACCTAATGTCTAATTTATTGCGTGATTGAATTAAACCATGCAACAATTAAACCATTAATAACCTGGGGTACAACGGAAGCATTCATTATATAGAGCAGTTATCTCCCAAATCCACTCTCTTAAAAATCTGAAGATCTTTTATATCCATAGCAGTCAATTATTAATTGTCACCTCGATCGGTCTCATTCTGATTGTCGTAAGTACTTGGTTATCTGCACGAACCCTAGCTAATAAGTTCAGCAATACACAAATTGGCTTAATTATTTATTTACTAAATACCGAAATAATCACACAGAATTACATATATATACACAGGATAGATCATACATCGATTACAAATCAAGTCATGAAAGCCCCTAGTGGGCTAACCCGATATGACGGCTGGTTACACAAAGGAAGGGGGTTGGGTTTGAATGAAAGAGCGGAAAGACTAAGGCACAAAGGGATTGGGTCTCTATTGGACCTTGAGAAGCTATGCTACCGTAAATACAGAATCTAATAACCGCCCATTCGGAAAAGGAAATCGCAAGATATATATTTAGTCTGAGCTGCGCTTCGATAGATGGGTCGAAGACAGAAGACTGGTTTACCCAGCAGAGATTGCCATTGTCCTTTTGAAGAATCTTTCTGGTCGTAGTGTTGTAGAGCGGATACGTTAAAGTACCCTGTCATTCTTTGGAGAGTGTCTTTCATTTCCTAGGCCACATACGTTTACAGCTGCAGCTGATAACTCGACGTCTAGGATGTATCACTTCTTTAGTGAATAATCGTTCAAAGTTCATACCAAGATGCCATAATCAGCTCGTGCTGTATTCTGGCTGGTCTAGTCGAAATTCACCATTCCAGCGTAGTGATTTTCACCTCCGCGTTGAAATCCGCCCTTTCAACCACCAATGCAGCTTTAAGAAAAATACATTAGTTTGTTGGTGATCTGGACGCCAAGGAACTTGAAGCTCTCAACCTGCTCCACTGCAGCCTTGTCGATGAGAATGTGGTGGTCGGTCCTCCTTTTCCTGTAGTCCACAATCATCTCCTTTGTCTTGATCACGTTGAGGGAGAGGTTGTTGTACTTGCACGACACGGCCAGGTCTCTGACCTCCTCCCTGTAGGCTGTCTCGTTGTTGTCGGTGATCAGGCCTGCCACTGGTGTGTCATCAGCAAACTTAATGATGGTGTTGGAGTCGTGCTTGGCCATGCAGACGTGGGTGAACAGGGAGTACAGAAGGGGACTAAGCATGCAGCCCTGAGGGGCCTCCGTGTTGAGGATCAGCGTGGAGGATGTGTTGTTATCAATACTTACCACCTGGGGACGGACCGTCAGGAAGTCCGGGATCCAGTTGCAGAGGGAGGTGTTAAGTCCCAGGGTCCCTAGCTTAGTGATGAGCTTTGAGGGCACTATGGTGTTGAACGCAAAGCTGTAGTCAATGAATAGCATTCTCACATAGGTGTTCCTTTTGTCCAGGTGTGAAAGGGCAGTGTGGAGTGCAATAGAGATTGCATCATCTGTGGATCTGTTGGGCGGTATGCAATTTGGAGTGGGTCTTGGGTTTCTGGGATAATGGTGTTGATGTGAGCCATGACCAGCCTTTAAAAGCACTTCATGGCTACAGACGTGAGTGCTACGGGTTGGTAGTCATTTAGGCAGGTTACCTTTGTGTTCTTGGGCACAGGGACTATGGTGGTCTGCTTGAAACATGTTGGTATTACAGACTCAGACAGGGAGAGGTTGAAAATGTCAGTGAAGACACTTGCCAGTTGATCAGCGCATGCACGGAGTATACATCCTGGTATTCCGTCAGGCCCTGCGGCCTTGTGAATGTTGATGTGTTTAAAGGTCTTACTCACATCGTGGTCACAGTCGTCTGGAACAGCTGATGCTCTCATGCATATTTCAATGTTACTTGCCTCGAAGCGAGTATAGAAGTAATTTAGCTCGTCTGGTAGGCTCGTGTCACTGGGCAGCTCTCGGCTGTGATTCCCTTTGTAGTCTGTAATAGTTTGCAAGCCCTGCCACAACCGACGAGTGTCAGAGCTGGTGTAGTAAGATTCAATCTTAATCCTGTATTGACACTTTGCCTGTTTAATGGTTCGTCAGAGAGCATTGCAGAACTTCTTATAAGCCTCCGGGTTAGAGTCCCGCTCCTTGAAAGCGGCAGCTCTACCCGTTAGCTCAGTGTGGATGTTGCCTGTAATCCATGGCTTCTGGTTGGTGTATGTACGTACAGTCACTATGGGATGACGTCATCGATGCACTTATTGCTGAAACCAGTGACTGATGTGGTGTACTCCTCAATGCCATCGGAAGAATCCCGGAACATATTCCAGTCTGTGCTAGCAAAACAGTCCTGTAGCTTAGCATCTGCTTCATCTGACTACTTTTCTATTGACCAAGTCAACTGGTGCGTCCTGCTTTAATATTTGATTGTAAGCAGGAATCAGTAGGATACAATTATGGTCAGATTTGCCAAATGGGGAGGGTGAGGGAGAGCTTTGTACGCTTTGTACAACCTCTGGTTGCACATTTAACATGCTGATAGAAATGAGGTAAAACTGATTTAATTTTCCCTGCATTAAAGTCCCCGGCCACTAGGAGTGCTGCCTCTGGATGAGCGTTTTCCTGTTTTCTTATGGCGGTTTACAGCTCATTGAGTGGGGTCTTAGTGCCAGCATCAGTCTGTGGTGGTAAATAGACAGCTACAAAAAGTACAGATGAAAACTCTCTAGGTGGATAGTGTGGTCTACAGCTTATCATGAGATGCTCTACCTCAGGCAAGCAAAACCTCAAGACTTCCTTAGATATCGTGCATCAGCTGTTGTTTACAAATATACATAGGCCGCCACCCCTTGTCTTACCAGAGGCTACTGTTCTATCCTGCCGATACAGTGTAGACCTTTGACATTATGGGATATTGTGTGTAGGCCAGTTAGAGAAAATCTAAATGTAATCCATTTTAAATTCAGGCTGTAACTCAACAAAATGTGGAAAAAGTAAAGGGGTGTGAATACTTTCTGAAGGCACTGAATATAAACTATTTATACAAAAGTATGTGGACACCCATTCAAATTAGTGGATTCGGCTAATTCAGCCACATCCGTTGCTGACAAGCATATAAAATCAGCACACAGCCATGCAATCTCCATAGACAAACATTGACAGTAGAATGGTCTTACTGAAGAGGTCAGTGACTTTTAAAATGGGACTGTCATAGGATGCCATCTTTCCAACAATTCAGTTCGTCAAATTTCTGCTCAGCTAGAGCTGCCCCGGTCAACTGTAAGTGCTGTTATTGTGAAGTGGAAATGTCTAGGAGTAACAAAGACTCAGTCGCAACGTGGTAGACCACACAAGCTCACAGAACGGGACGGCTGAGTGCTGAAGTGCGTAGCGCGTACAAATCATCTATCCTCAGTTGCAACACTCACAACGGCGTTCCAAACTGCCTCTGGAAGCACTAAACTGCTTCTTGATGCAACATCAGCACAAGAACCGTTCGTCGGAAGCTTTATGAAATGGGCTTCCATGGCAGAGCAGCCGCACACAAGCCTAAGATCACCATGCTCAATGCCAAACATCGGCTGGAGTGGTGTAAAGCTCGTCGCCATTGGACTCTGGAGCAGTGGAAACACGTTCTCTGGAGTGATGAATCCCACTGCACCATCTGGCAGTCCGACTGATGAATCTGGGTTTCGCGGATGCCAGGAGAACGCTGCCTGCCCCAATGCATAGTGCCAACTGTAAAGTTTGGTGGAGGAGGAATAATGGTCTGGGGCTGTTTTTCACGGTTTGGGGTAGGCCCCTTAGTTCCAGTGAAGGGAAATCTTAACGCTACAGCATACAATGACATTCTAGATGATTTTGTTCTTCCAACTTTGTGGCCCTTTGCTGTTTCAGCATGACAATGCCCCTGTGCACAAAGCGAGCTCCATACAGAAATGGTTTGTCGATATTGATGTGGAAGACCTTGACAGGCCTGCACAGAGCTCTGACCTCAACCCCATTGAACACCTTTAGGGTGAATTGGAACACTGACAGCGAGCCAGGCCTAATCGGCTAACATCAGTGCCCGACCTCGCTAATGCTTGTGGCTAAATGGAAGCAGAAAAGGTGGGACCAACTCCATGTTAATGCCCATCATTTTGGAATGAGATGTTCGACTAGCAGGGGTCCACATTGTCATGACGTTGCCCTGTTGGGTGAGGTTTATGACCCCTCATAAATACCTTTGCCCCCTTTTCTCTCCACTCTACACAATGGACTCTTGGAAAGCCCTGTGTTGCCACAAAGAAAGTATGGTCCCATCAGAAGGTTGGGGAATGGAACAATATTTCCCTTTCTCAATCAGTTGGAATTGTCCGTTGGTACTTAACTTCTTCTTCTTACTTCTTATATAATGCAGGGGCAGTATTGAGTAGCTTGGATGAAAGGTGCACAGAGGTGCCCATAGTAAACTGCCTGCTCCTCAGTCCCAGTTGCTAATATATGCATATTATTATTCGTATTGGATAGAAAACACTCTGACGTTTCTAAAACTGTTTGAATTATGTCTGTGAGTATAACAGAACTCATATGGCAGGCAACAACCTGAGAAGTTCCACTTCCTGTTTGAATTGTTTCTGAGGTGGCAGATTTTCAACCAAGCTCTCATTGAAATTACAGCAAGATATTGATGAGTTTTTACTTCCTACGGCTTCCAATAGATGTCAACAGTCAATAGAACTTTGTCTGATGACTCTAATGTGAAGGGGGGTCGAAGGAGACAGGAATTAGTATGAGGTGACCACGCATTGAAGTAGTATGAGGTGACCACGCAGCCATGAGGTGAGCACGCATTGAACACGCGCCTTCACATGAGGAGGACCTCCGGTCCACCGCTCTTCTGAAGTCAATCTAATTCTCCGGTTGGAACGTTATTCAAGATGTATGTTAACAACATTCTAAAGATTGATTCAGTACATCGTTTGACATGTTTCTACTGACTGTTACGGAACTTTTGGACATTTCGTCACGTTATAGTGGATGCGCTTTGTGACTTTGGAATTGTTTACCGCTAACGCGCTAACCAAAGTAGCTAATTGGACATAAATAACGGACATTATCAATCATTTATTGTGGACCTGGGATTCCTAGGACTGCATTCTGATGAAGTTCATCAAAGGTAAGGAAACATTTATCATGTATTTTCTGGTTTCTGTTGATCCCAACATGGCGGCTAATTTGGCTATTGTTCTGAGCTCCGTCTCAGATTATTGCATGATTTGCTTTAAAGTTTTTTTTAAATCTGACACAGCGGTTGCATTAAGAAGAGGTATATCTATAATTCCATGTGTATAACTTGTATTATCATCTACATTTATGATGAGTATTTCTGTTGAAACGATGTGGCTATGCAAAATCACTTGATGTTTTTGGAACTAGTGAATGTAATGCGCTAATGTAAACTCAGATTTTTTGTTATAAATATGAACTTTATCAAACAAAACATGCATGTATTGTGTAACATGAAGTCCTATGAGTGTCATCTGATGAAGATAATCAAAGGTTAGTGATTAATTTTATCTCTATTTCTGCTTTTTGTGAAAGCTATCTTTCGCTGGAAAAGTGTCTGTGCTTATTGTGGTTTGGTGGTGACCTAACATAATCGTTTGTAGTGCTTTCGCTGAAAAGCATATTTGAAATCGGACACTTTGGTGGGATTAACAACAAGATTACCTTTAAAATGATAATAGACACATGTATGTTTGAGGAATTTTAATTATGAGATTTCTGTTGTTTGAATTTGGCGCCCTGCACTTTCACTGGCTGCTGTTATATCGATCCCGGTAGCGGGATGCAGCCATTTTAAACAATAGTACAGTAGTCCTAACATTTCTGGAACTAAATGTTAATTTTGTTAGCTTGTAGTTAAAATTAGCCAATTTTAAACATATAGACACCAGTCCTCACGTCATCGGGAACTGAGGTTGACTTCCTTCAACAGGCTTTTGTACTGGGGGAGAGAAGGGCGTGTTTCATAGTTCTCAACCAATGTTTGTTCACTTGGGCGTGGCCACTGTGTGAGCATAAGTTTACTTATGAAAACAATTCTCTCATTTAGAAGCTAAAATCACATTTCATGTTCTCACAAATAGTTTCATATTTAAACATTTAAATTGCACAACAATTCCATGTGAATCTGATCGCTAGAATGTGTAGACTTTCCGAGATACAATTTATGTCGTCCTATCATCAGACAACAACTGATCTGACATCATATTCTTTAAGGGCTTGTAAGTACGTATTTCACTGTAAGGTCTACACCTGTTGCATTCGGCGCATGTGACAAATACAATTTAATTTGATTTCCAATATCTCGCAAAGAAGGGCACCTATTGGTAGACGGGTAAAAAAAAGCCAACATTGAATATCCCTTTGATCATGGTTAAGTTATTCATTACACTTTGTATGGTGTGTCAATACACACAGTCATTACAAAGATACAGGCGTCTGTACAGCTTTTAATGGCTGTGATATGAGAAAATTGAGGATGGATGAACAACATTGTAGTTGAGTGAAAAGAAGGAAGCCTGTACAGAATAAAAATATTCCAAAACATGCATCCTGTTTGCATCAAGACACTAAAGTAATTATGCAAAAATGTGGCGAAGCCATTCACTTTTTATCATGTATATAGAGTGTTATATCTTTTGGGCAAATCCAATGCAACACATTGCTGAGTACCACTCTCCCTATTTTCAAGCATAGTGGTGGCTTCATCAGGTTATGAGTATGCTTGTAATCGTTAAGGACTGGGATGTTTTTCAGGATAAACAATTAATGGAATAGAGCTAAGCATAAGCAAAATCCTACAGGAAAACCTGGTTCAGTCTGCTTTCCACCAGCCACTGGTAGATGAATTCACATTTCAGCAGGACAATAACCTAAATCATAAGACCTAATCTACACTGGAGCTGCTTACCAAGAAGACAGTGAATGTTCCTGAGTGGCTGAGTTATAGTTTTGACTTAAAGCCTTCTGTGTGTTCTCTTTTCGACTCCCTCAGCATATTTGCAATCAAACGGAATAATTTTTTCAATTTTCTTAGCTATCATAATCTAATTCCACTGGGCATTCCACTGATTTCAAAACTCGGTCATCCAGAAAGTGGTGAACAACACTTTTGCAGTTCTACATGTACTACGTGTTTTATTTTATTTTAAATGCGTTAGAAAGGATTACCTACACAAACTGACCAGCTCATGTTATAGACAGAAGCGGGCTACATGGCAACCAATCCGAATATTGTATGGGCATGTCTAGCCCATCCATTATCTCAGCCAATCATGGCGAGCGGGAAGGTTCCTAACTTTTTCCGTAGATAAATCAACTAGGCAATTCTATTCGTATTTACAGTTGGCATACAAGTTTGTTATTAAGGCAAAATGAAAGTTCACATGAAGGTATTTCCTCTCCTGTAAAGTAGTGACGCGCGACACATGCCTAGTGTCCTGAAACTAGTCAAATATTTAACAGTGGGTTTGAAGTACTTTCTGCATATGTTTGTGTTTTTCAAAGCCAAATCCACAACTGGCATGCTCGGCCTTGATTCGGTGTTATGTAGCAACATTCGAAATTGTGTTTTTTACATTGGATAAAAGCAGAGACACAGAGCTACACAATGGTATATCATATATTGCATTTGAGGAACAATGGGTAAGTAATTCTGCTTTGAAAGTTGATAAACTTGTAACCTAATTTTTGAGAAATTGGCCTTTGAAGGTTTTGGAACATACTGGAGAGCTCTATTTGAGGTTTGACTAGTTAAATAAATAAAATACTGGAGGACTCTTCTTTGTCTACACCCATTCAGCATCTTTCACACCCTCTTAAGCTTTAGCTCCACCAATGTATTTAAGGGTTGATCTGAGGGTTCTGTCCTAACAACAGCAGTCAAGCACCCAAGCTAATTGACTAATAGTTGTCACAGTGACATTCTAATAAAATGGACACTTGCATAGTGGAATCTTTTGTTAAGACATGTAGCTAGCTAGCTAACCAACCAGGTTCAATGTTAGCTAGCTAACATTAGGCTATAACAAGCAAAGCAAATGGCTCTGAGATACGATTAACGTTAGCTAGCGAGCCAGCCACCTAATGTTAGCTAGCTAACTAACAGTATACTTTAACTTGAAATGAAAAGAAATTAGAAACGTGTAATATCTGAAAATGTAGCTAGCTATACTATCTTACCCATGGGTTAAAATCGGAGTAGATATCCAGAGCGAATTTACTGTCTATCAACAGTTGTCGCAGTGACATTCTATTGAAATGGAGACTTGTATAGTGGAGTCTTTTGTTATCTTACCCATATACATCATGGTTGGACAGATGCCTAAAGATGTAATCCGGAGACAAGTATTTTCTCCATCTCCTTAGCTATCATACTTTAATTCCACTGATTTCAAACTCGGTCCTCCAGAAAGTGAACAGCAACACTTAATTTTTATTTGTTTTATTTCACCTTTTCACCAGGTAGGCCAGTTGAGAACAAGTTCTCATTTACAACTGCGACCTGGCCAAGATAAAGCAAAGCAGTACGACAAAAAACAACAACACAGAGTGACACATAAACAAACGTACAGTCAAAAACACAATAGAAAAAATCTATGTACAGTGTGTGCAAATGTAGAAGAGTAGGGACGTAAGGAAATTAACAGGCCATAGAGGTGAAATAATTACAATTTACCATTAACACTGGAGTGATAGATGTGCAGATGATGATGTGCAAGTAGAGATACTGGGGTGCAAAAGAGCAAGAAGATAAATAACAATATGGGGATGAGGTAGTTGGGTGTGCTATTTACAGATTGACTGTGTACAGGTACAGTGATCGGTAAGCTGCTCTGACAGCTGATGATTAAAGTTAGAGAGGAACTTAAGTAGTTCTACTAAGCAATATATATATTTTTAAAGACGGGATTACCTACATGTAGCGTGGTTCGTTCTGCGTTGTGTACTTTTAATTAGGACGCTGCCACAACTGACGGTCTGCTAGTTGAAATCCTTTTTATTTGCCCTGCACACGAAGAGACAACACACATTATGTTACCCTTGGCGCAGTCACAGCTCTCAGGCACCTTGCTAGCCGAAGGTCAGGCAAAAGAGAACCAAAAGGAAATAACAGGTGCTGCGTGCACACATTCAATGCACAACAGCACATCATACAATACAAGTAAAATTATACAGAACATAATTCGGACAAAATAAAAGACATACCTGCACACGAAGAGACAACACACATTATGTTACCCTTGGCGCAGTCACAGCTCTCAGGCACCTGCGCGAGCACTGGACACTTCACTCAAACACTGTCCCAAGTACTCACAAGTTACAATAGATACCCTAGTTAGCGAGCTTTGTGAAACTTGTTAACATAAATCTTTATATTATCCACATTATAACAAACTTATGGTTGCAAAACAGTACATTGTGTAACATTATGACGGTTTTATATTAAACAGTTTCGGAGCCAAGGACAACATAACTTGCTAGCCGAAGGTCAGGCAAAABAGAACGATAAAGGGGTATGGAAATACAGATAACCCGCGATGGGCCAAACCAAAATATACAAAACTTTTACAATCACATGTATGTACAATATTGGTATGAAAAAGTGTTTGTACACCAAATAAAAACATTAGCTATGCAGCTTTAATTAAATAAAAAAATTACACTGAATTATTATTATTATTATCAAATTATTAACATCCCCTCTTGACCTGGCCTATTTGAATTGGTCCTTGTGTGCAATTTGGTGCGTAATCTAGGGGAACAACATCACACTGCTACATACACATACTAACCATACTAACCAGCTCAAATAGACAGAAGCGTGCAATATGGCAGTCCAATCCGAATTCATCTCTCCATCCCAATCATTATCACAGCCAATCATGGCTAGCGGGAAGGTTGCTGACTTTTTCAGTGGCTAAAACAACTAGACTGGTAATTTAAAAAATGATTAGTATTTACAGATGACATACACGTTTGTTATTAAGGCACATGAAAGTTCACATGTTCCAAAAGGCATTTCTGCCAAAAAACGCATTTTGCTTAAAGAAATATGATGTTGAAATGGTTCTTGTGTGAAGTAGTGACCCGCGACATATGCCTAGTTTCCTGAAACGGGTACATTTTAGAAAAAGGCTCAGTGTCGTTATCCTCACAAAGTGAGGTATTGAAAACTGTGGTGTCAATACCTTTCTAAGATTTTTTTTATTACTTGTTAAACATATCTTTCACTGAGCACTTTATTAGTATAAAATAATATAAAATAATATAATTTCCCGCATTTTTGGAGCATACAATATAGCTGAGTATTTGAATGATTTATTTTATGCAGGCATTTTTGCTCATATTTATCAAGGGTGTCAATAATTTCAGGACCCCACTGTATGTGTATAAATATATGTCAGGTGTATATCTGCGGGGAAAGTGCGGAGGCCAAGCAAGCGGTGATAGCGGTAGCCACCAAGCTGGGTTTCAGTGCCCTGGACCGGGGCTTTCTCTCAGTGGCCCGGGAGCTGGAGGACTTCCCCCTACAGCTGTTCCCCCAGTGGAGGCTCCCCCTGCGCATCGCCATTGGCCTCAGCGCTGCCTTCTTCTTCTACCTGCTGATCAGAGACATCATCTATGCATACGTCACCCAGGGCAAAGACATCTCCTTCAGAATCATGGTCTCACTTGCCAACAAGGTACTGGACACAGGCCCTCTGAGTGGTTGTGTTTGTGTTTCTCTCTGTGTTACCAGCTGTTCAAGGTGTGTGCGTGTGTGTGTTCTCCCCAGGTGTGTCCCATCGTGTCTCTGATCATGCTGTCTCTCTGTTACCTGCCTGGTGTCCTGGCTTCCTTTTTGCAGCTCTACAGAGGCACCAAGTACAGGTCAGACCTTTGTGTGTATGTGAGTGTGTTTGCATACATGTATGTTTATACAATGTTGCGTATGTGCAGTTGAGGTCAGAAGTTTACATACACTTACGTTCAAATTATTAAAACTCGTTTTTCAACCACACCACAAATTCTTTGTTAACAATCTACAGTTTTGGCAAGTCGGTTAGGACGGTTAGGATCTACTTTGTGCATGCCACAAGTAATTTTTCCAACAATTGTTTACACAGATTATTTCACTTATAATTCACTGTATCACAATTCCAGTGGGTCAGAAGTTTACATATGCTAAGTTGACTGTGCCTTTAAACAGGAAATTATGTCATGGCTTTAGAAGCTTCTGATAGGCTAATTGAAAACATTTGAGTGAATTGGAGGTGTACCTGTGGATGTATTTCAAGGCCTACCTTCAAACTCAGTCCCTCTTTGCTTGACATCATGGGAAAAATCTAAAGAAATCAGCCAAGACCTCAGAAATAAATTGTAGACCTCCACAAGTCTGGTTCATCCTTGGGAGCAATTTCCAAATGTCTGAAGGTACCACGTTCATCTGTAAAAACAATAGTACGCAAGTATAAACACCATGGGACCAGGCAGCCATCATACCGCTCAGGAAGAAGACGCGTTCTGTCTCCTAGAGATGAACGTACTTTGGTGTGAAAAGTGCAAACCAATCACAGAACAACAGCAAAGGACCTTATGAAGATGCTGGAGGAAACAGGTACAAAAATATCTATATCCACAGTAAAACGAGTCCTATTTCGATATAGCTTGAAAGGCCGCTCAGCAAGGAAGAAGCCACTGCTCCAAAACCGCCATAAAAAAAGCCAGACTGCGGTTTGCAACTGCACATGGGGACAAAGATCATACTTTTTGGAGAAATTTCCTCTGGTCTGATGAAACAAAAATAAAACTGTTTGGCCGTAATGACCATCGTTATGTTTGGAGGGAAAAGGGGGACGCTTGCAAGCCGAAGAACACCACCGTAACCATGAAGCACGGGGGTGGCAGCATCATGTTGTGGGGGGGCTTTGCTGCAGGAGGGACTGGTGCACTTCACAAAATAGATGGCATCATGAGGATGGAAAATTATGTGGATATATTGAAGCAACAGCTCAAGACATCAGTCAGGAAGTTAAAGCTTGGTCGCAAATGGGTCTTCCAAATGGACAATGACCCCAAGCATAATTCCAAAGTTGTGGCAAATTGGCTTAAGGACAACAAAGTCAAGGTATTGGAGTAGCCATCACAAAGCCCTGACCTGAATCCTATAGAAAATTTGTGGGCAGAACTGAAAAACCGTGTGCGAATAAGGAGGCCCACAAACCTGACTCAGTTACACCAGCTCTGTCAGGAGGAGTGTGCCAAAATTCACCCAACTTATTGTGGGAAGCTTGTGGAAGGCTACCCGAAACATTTGACCCAAGTTAAACAATTTAAAGGCAATGCTACCAAATACTAATTGAGCGTATGTAAACTTCTAATGTCACGACTTCCGTCAAAGTTGGTCCCTCTCCTTGTTCGCGGGGGTTCAGCGGTCGACGTCACCGGCTTTCTAGCTACCGCCGATCCACTTTTCATTTTCCATTTGTTCTGTCTTTGTCTTATCACACCTGGCTTCACTCACCAATCACTTGTTTATTATTTAACCCTCTGTTCCCCATGTTGTATTTGTGAGTGATTGTTATTTGTTACGTGGATGATTGTCAGGCGTTGCACTTTTGTTTTAGACTGTGTTTTTGGCACTTGTATGTGTTATGTGCTGTCATTTGGTAAACAGTATTAAAGTGCGCCTGTTTATTATACTCCGCTCTCCTGCACTTGACTTCGCCTCCCATGTACACGCATTACATCTGACCCACTGGGAATGTGATGAAAGAAATAAAGCTGAAATAAATCCTTCTCTCTACTATTATTCTGACAATTCACATTCTTAAAATAAAGTGGTGATCCTAACTGACCTAAAACAGGGAATGTTTACTAGGATTAAATGTCAGGAATTGTGAAAAACTGAGTTTAAATGTATTTGGCTAAGGTGTATGTAAACTTCCGACTTCAACTACATGACCAAAAGTATGTGGAAACCAGCTTGACGAACATCTCATTCCAAAATCATGGTCATTAATATGGAGTTGGTCCCCCTTATGCTATTATAACAGCCTCCAATCTTCTGGGAAGGCTTTCCATTAGATGTTCGAACCTTGCTGCAGGGGCTTGCTTCCATTCAGCCACAAGAGCATTAGTGAGGTTGGGCTCTGATGTTGGGCGATTAGGTCTGGCTAGCAGTTGGAGTTCCAATTTATCCCAAAGGTGTTCCATGGGGTTAAGATCAGGGCTCTGTGCAGGCCAGTCAAGAACTTCCACACCAATCTCAACAAACCATTTCTGAATGGACCTCGCTTTGTGCACGGGGGCATTGTCATGTTGAAACAGGAAAGGGCCTTCCCCAAACTGTTGCCACAACATTGGAAGCACAGAATCATCTAGAATGTAATTGTATGCTGTAGCGTTAAGATTTCCCTTCACTGGAACTAAGGGGCCTCGCCTGAACCATGAAAAACAGCCCCAGACCATTATTCCTCCTCCACCAAACTTTACAGTTGGCAATATAAGTGTTTATGTATGTTTAACATCAGGCGCTTCCCTGATTGGCTGGACCGCTGGATGCTGTGCAGGAAACAGCTGGGTCTTCTGGCACTGGGATTCGCCTTTCTGCACGTGCTCTATACACTGATCATACCCATACGGTCAGTGGAGCACACACACACACACACACACACACACACACACACACACACACCACACACACACACACACACACACACACACACACACACACACACACACACACACACACACAGCAGTGAACTGTGTCTTCCATTGGATTTTAGTAAAGAAAGTATTGATTTTGTTCCCAGGTACTATGTGAGGTTTAAGGCCACTGATCGCACTGTCTCTGTGGTAAGTACACCTACCTAGCTTTAAGGCCAAATTAAACACTTTCTAAACAGTGAACATTGGATAGACAAAATTGTGTATAGATTTAAGACCTTCATTTGAACACTCTGTTGACTCTGAGAATTTTCCTGCGCCGCAGGATTTACATAAATTCACACTAATACATGGTTATGTTAAAGAGATTCTCTGGAACTTTTGTATACTTTTTGGCCAGTAGTTCTGAAAGCAGCACTCACGAGCCAAAAGTGGCGAAAACGAGTACTACGTGACACCACGTCCTTGCTTTCTCTGTATCTGCTGGTGCCACTGAGCCAGTGGGCCAGCCCTGCAACCTCATTGGTTAATGCTGGCCGGGCCTCTTGCTAGCTGTCACTCAAATGTGAGGGGCTGAAGCTCTTTGGCTAGATCTAAAATTGCTAAGGGGCTGGCCCATATGGGGGAAATGTAGGGAAAATGGCGATGCACAGCTTCAAGAAAACAGTCATTTTTCAAGTATTTCGTGGCTAATTGAGATACGAAAGTAATTCTGCTCATAGAATATGAATGTATGAACTACATATTGAGACATCCAGGAGGTTTAAAAAATATTTTCTTAGTCGCCAATGAACCGGAGCATGTCTTAACAGTATAGCACTTTTTATGTAGCCTAATTTTGGCCAGCTAATAGCCTTGCCACCAATCAAGTAACATTACATTGGCAGAAAAGTGGGAACGGAGTTAATGTTTGAATGCTGTTGCTGCAGGATTATTTTGCTGTGACAATACTGGCCATATTAAGATCTGTACATTGGACACACACCTACAGTATATAGCAATATTCAGGCACTAGTTTTGATTATAAACACGCCTCTCTCTCTCTCTCTCTCTCTCAGATCAGAGAGAACAGGACCACTGAGTTTGATATGACGACGGCCTGGCGTGGCGATTCCTACTTATCCCTGGGAATTCTGGGATTTGGCCTGTACGTCCTGTTAGGAATCACATCTCTTCCCTCCGTCAGTAACGCTCTCAGCTGGAGGGAGTTCAGCTTCGTACAGGTGGGACCACCAGGACCGGTCACACTGAATGTTTAGGTCAGACACACTTGGGAGGCACTCATTTTCTGCCCATTTTTACTAGCAGTGGGGGAATAAATCGATACAGTCATATATCACAATATTTTGGACAATATTATATTGATACTTTGACTCCAAGTATCGATTTGCCTAGGTAGCGTTAGCTAGCGCTAGTCGGCTGTACCTCTGGTATTTTTCATCCTATAGTTTGTTCTCCATCTTCTTTTTAAATAGTGAGACAATGTTTTCAGCCCTTTTATTTCCATGACTGATAAAAAACATTTTCTCATGCTCTCTCGTGTCTTTCTGCAGCAGACATATAATTACCAATATGTTTGGAACATCAAATCGCAATAAAATCGAAGTATCGAATCACAATACATATAGAATCGTGAAAATTGTATACATACCGTATCGCACCTAAGTATTGTGATAATGTTGTATCGTGAGGTCCCTGGCAATTCCCAGCCCTAATTTGTACACTTATCTCCTTCAGTATTTCCCCTACAGTTTACAATTGGCTCATTCATCCCCCTCCTCTCCCCTGTAACTATTCCCCAGGTCGTTGCTGCAAATGAGAACGTGTTCTCAGTCAACTTACCTGGTAAAATAACGGTAAAATAAAAAAAATTAAAATAAAAAATTAGCGTATTCATGCGGGGTGCAGAGCCAACATCCAGGCCAGAATGCAATAAAACTCCAGGAAAGTAATCTGATTTTCAGCAGACAAGCCAGAGGTTATGCGCTGGGGATATGAAGCTGTATTCCAATCACTACAGGGAACACACACACTCATTCATAAATGTAACTGGGTCAGGAGAAACTCCGGCTCATTTTCTAATTCATTAATTTCCCTCAAATTGAAGCAGTGATTTAAATGTTAAGTTATTCATCAAATGTAATTTAGGAAGAATATATTAGAACAGGCCAGGAGAATTCACGTGTGTGTGTGTGTGTGTGTGTGTATGTGCGCTCGCAGGGGCGGCATTCACTCCAAAACATTTGAGGGGGCACAAGTTACGTGAGGATAGCTGGGTAATGGCTAGGTCCCCCATCTGGACGTTGGAGCATTTTGCGTTTGTCAAACACCTGAAGCAGCGTTTTCCTGTAATCTAGAGCCATAATCATTATGCTTAATTCCAGAGGTCCTCCTGACTGGTAGTTCTTTTTTTAAAGAAACAAAATATTCTTCTCTGCATCTATGCTAAAATCTGGGTAAAAGCTTGAAAGGAATGTGAATCTTATTCAGTACATTTAGTAATGCTTGCTTTTTTCAAGTCTACCAACCTTGCCAGCAGGCATGCCAGCTAAGATAGCTAGCTACTTTAACTTGATTGATAGCTGGAAATGGCTTCTTCGCAGCTAGGGAGGGGAAACTTTCCAAAATGAAAACAATTAGAAATTAGCTAGTTTGATGGGCAATAGACAAAAATTTAAACGAAGTTTAATTTCTCATTGGAGGGCAAAAGGGCAGGTGCTCAAGCTCCCTTAGACCTTTGTCTGTGCACATACCTGGCATGTGTGTGTGTGTGTGGTTCATGTGTTTATGTGTTCGTTTCTCCCCCACCAGTCCAAGCTGGGTCACCTGACTCTCCTGTTGTGTACGGCGCACACCTACCTGTATGGCTGGAACAGATTCCTGAGTGCCTCCACCTACAAGTGGTACACCCCACCGGGCTACATGCTGTGTCTGGTGCTTCCCTCTGTGGTGCTGCTACTCAAGCTGCTGCTCATCACCCCCTGTGTGGACCGAACCATCACCCGCATACGCCAGGGCTGGGAGAGGGGGGCAGATCAGAGGAACCCTAAAGACAGCCAACCACTGATACCTTAGAGGACACACACACACACACAGACACACACAAAATAACACCCTCAGTGTGATGACAGCTTTGTCTTCGAGGCATGAACTCTTGTTTCTTTGCTATTGTACCCTCAGAGGTTGGCTACCATTCAATCATCGTTTGCCATGTTTCTGGGATCAAAAACCAACAATAACATTTAATTGATATGCAGTCGTATTTCTTTTTGTATTACACTGTAAACATTGTTGCATTTTAATAAATACATTTTCAACCGTATGTCAACCAGACACTAGTTTTCTCTGGATGAAACAAGTTTCACTGGTGAAAGCTCTCTCTCTCTCATCCTCTCTTACTGTACATCCTCTCTCTTCTTTGACTGATTGTACAGTTATCCCCAGATGAAACACAGGTTTCAGAGACGTATAAAGGTTTTTCAATATATATTTTGTGTCTGTCTGATACATCTCCAGGGGCAGGTCAGACACATAAAAACACATCTATCAGTGTGATCCTCTCTGGGGCAGAGTGTTATTATTTCTTCCAGAAAACAGACTCTCTGAAACCCAGCAACAGGCTTCCCTTTCATCACTAGATAGACAGAGTGGCCCACAGTGTCTTCTGTTATGGGGAGCACTTCCATTTGTGGTGGATATAGCTGGCTGTTTGTGTAGATGCCTTGCAAAAGTATTCATCCTGTCACGTTCCTGACCTGTTTTCTGTTTATTTTTATGTGTTAGTCGGTCAGGACGTGAGTTTGGGTGGGCAGTCTATGTTATGTGTTTCTATGTTGGTTTATGGGTGACCTGATATGGTTCTCAATTAGAGGCAGGTGGTTTACGTTTCCTCTGATTGAGAGCCATATTAAGGTAGGTGGTTTCACATTGTTTGTGTTGGGTGGTTGTCTCCTGTGTCTGTTTGCACCACACGGGACTGTTTCGTTTGTTCGTTCGGTTTATGTAGTCTGTTCCTGTTTCATGCGTTCTTCGTGTCATGTAAGTTCTTACGTCCAGGTCTGTCTACATCGGTTTTGTTATTTTGTTTATATTCAAGTATAGTTCGTTTTTTGTCTTGTTAAATAAATATCATGTCTAACTACCACGCTGCAAATTGGTTCTCTGATCCATGCTCCTCCTCGTCCGAGGAGGAGGAGGAAGAAGAAGAAGATCGTTACACATCCCCCTTGGCGTTTTTCCTATTTGTTGAATTACTACCTGTAATTTAAATTGATTTTTATTTAGATTTCATGTAATTGACATACACAAAATAGTCCAAATTGGTGATGTTAAATGCAAAAAATTTACTTGTTTAAAAAAATGCAAAAAACCAAAAACAACCGGAAAGGTGGTGCGTGCATATGTATTCACTCCCTTTGCTATGAAGCCCCTAAATAAGATGTGGTGCAACCAATTACCTTCAGAAGTCACATAATTAGTTAAATAAAGTCCACCTGTGTGCAATCTAAGTGTCACATGATCTCAGTATATAGACACCTGTTCTGAAAAGCCCCAGAGTCTGCAGAGAGTCATCACTAAGCAAGAGTCATCACTAAGCAAGGGGCACCACCAAGCAAGCAGCATTATGAAGACCAAGGAGCTCTCCAAACAGGTCAGGGACAAAGCTGTGGAGAAGTACAGGTCAGGGTTGGGTTATAAAAAAATATCAGAAACTTTGAACATCCCACGGAGCACCATTAAATCCATGATTAAAAAATGGAAAGAATATCGCACCACAACAAATCTGCCAAGAGAGGGACGCCCACCAAAACTCGCAGACCAGGCAAGGAGGGCATTAATCAGAGAGGCAACAAAGAGACCAAAGATAACCCTAAAGGAGCTTCAAAGCTCCACAGCGGAGATTGGAGTATCTGTCCATAGGACCACTTTAAGCCGTACACTCACACAGAGCTGGGCTTTATGGAAGAGTGTCCAGAAAAAAGCCATTGCTTAAAGAAAAAATAAAACACATTTGGTGTTCGCCAAAAGGCATGTGGGAGACTCCCCAAACATGTGGAAGAAGGTACTCTGGTCAGATGAGTCTAAAATTAAACTTTTTGGCCATCAAGGAAAATGCTATGTCTGGCACAAACCCAACACCTCATCATCCTGAGAACCTATCCCCACAGTGAAGCATGGTGGTGGCAGCATCATGCTGTGGGGATGTTTTTCCATCGGCAGGGACTGGGAAACTGGTCAGAATTGAAGGAATGATGGATGGCACTAAATACAGGGAAATTCTTGAGGGAAACCTGTTTCAGTCTTGAGACTAGGACGGAGGTTCACCTCTCAGCAGGATAATGACCCTAAGCATACTGCTAAAGCAACACTTGAGTTGTTTAAGGGGAAACATTTGAATGTCTTGGAATGGTCTAGTCAAAGTCCAGACCTCAATCCAATTGAGAATCTGTGGTATGACTTAAAGATTGCTGTACACCAGCGGAACCCATCCAATTTGAAGGAACTGGAGCAGTTTTGCCTTGAAGAATGGGCAAAAATCCCAGAAAGAGAGAGATTAATTTAAACTGAACCACTGCCAGATTTCTTGGATTGGGCTGC
>NC_036845.1:8358791-8393791 GCF_002910315.2 Salvelinus sp. IW2-2015
GCTCAGAGTATCCTGCCTTGGCAAATCGCGCTGTTAAGACACTGATGCCCTTTGCAACCACATACCTATGTGAGAGTGGATTCTCGGCCCTCACTAGCTTGAAAACTAAATACAGGGACAGACTGTGTGTGGAAAATGATTTAAGACTGAGACTCTCTCCAATACAACCAAACATTGCAGAGTTATGTGCATCCTTCAAGCACACCCTTCTCATAAACCTGTGGTGAGTTATTCACAATTTTCGATGAAGAAATAAGGTTTTATATGTAAGATGGTTAAATAAAGAGCAATAGTATTGATTATTATTATATTACTATTTGTGCCCTGGTCCTATAAGTGCTCTTTGTCACTTCCCATGAGCCGGGTTGTGACAAAAACTCACACTCATTCTTATGTTTAATTAATGTATCGTATAGTGTGGGTGTGGCAGGCTGACAATGATGGCAAAAAACAACATTTGAGAGTGCGCTGACCCTGGTGCTGGAGGGGGTACGCAACTGGAGGTTGAATGTTTGAAGGGGTACGAGACTATAAAAAGTTTGGGAACCACTGGTCTACTGTATCAAAAGCTTTGGCCAAGTCAATAAAAATAGGAGCACAACATTGCTTTGAATCAAGGGCAATGGTGACATCTTTTAGGACCTTAAGGTTGCAGTGACACATCCATAAACTGAGCGGAAACCAGATTACATAACAGAGAGAATACTATAGACGTCAAGAAAGCCAGTCAGTTGATTATTGACAAGTTTTTCCAACACTTTTGATAAACAGGGCAAAATAGAAATTGGCGTATAACAGTTAGGATCAGCTTGATCTCCCCCTTTTAATAAAGGACGCACCGTGGCTGCCTTCCAAGCAATGGGAACCTCCCCAGAGAGGAGAGACAGGTTAAAAAGGTCAGAGATAGGCTTGGTGATGATAGGGGCCACAACCCTAAAGAAGAAAGGATCTAAACCATCTGACCAGGATGTTTTTTGGGGGTCAAGTTTAAGGAGCTCCTTTAGCACCTCAGTGACTGCCTGCAGGGAGAAACTTTGTAGCAGGGCAGTGGGAAAAGAGGGAGGAGCATCGGGGCTGGTCGCATTAGAAGGCGTAGGAAATGAGGAAATGTTGGACAGGCAAGGAGACATGGCTGAGGAAAATAGGCATCCTGATTTAATGAAGTGGTGATTAAAGAGCTCAGCCATGTCCTCCTTGTCAGTAACAACCACATCAACATTAAGGGACATAGGCAGCTGTGAGGAGGAGGGTTTATTCTCCAGGTTTTAACCATTTTCTTGGGGTTAGACCCACAGAAAGAGAACTGTTCCTTAAATTAAAGTAGCTAACTTTGGCCTTCTGGATAGCCTGAGTGCACTTATTTCTCATTTGCATGAACGAAAACCAGTCAGCCTGAGTATGCTTGTGCCAAGCCTTTCGCCAAATGTAATTCTTGAGGTGGAGTAACTCTGCCAGATCACAGTTCGAACCAGGGGCTGAACCTGATTATAATTCTCATTTTCTTTATGGGGGCGTGTTTGACAGGGGGGATCAAGCTGATTCTATACCAATTTACAGAGGCCAGGTCATGAAGCAAGGCTTGCTCATGAAAGTTTTTAGCAAGCGTCTATGACAAATCAGGACAGGTCGTTTCACTGAGCATCTATTACAAACACAGGATGTAAAACAGTGATCACTAAGGTCATTACAGAATACACCAGACTTATACCTATCAGGATTATTTGTGAGGATAACATCAAGGAGAGTAGCCTTTTCTGGGTGTTTGGAGTCATACCTTGTGGGATTGGTAATAATCTGAGAAAGATTTAGGTAGTCCCATTGCTTTAGGACAGGTGGTTTAAGCATGTCCCAGTTTAGGTCACCTAGCAGGACAAATTCAGACTTAGTGTAAGGGGCCAGGAGAGAGCTTAGGGCAGGTAGGGTACAGGCTGGTGCTGATGGTGGACAATAACACCCAGCAACAGTCAAAAAAATTGCTATTTGAACGTTTAATGCTTAAAACCAGCAAATCAAATTGTTTGGGGACAGACATGGTGGAGACAAACGAGCACTGAAGGTGTTCCTTGGTAAAGATTGCCACTCCACCAGCTTTGGAAGATCTGTCTAGCCAAAAAAGATTTTAACCAGAAAGGTTAACATCAGTGTTTTTCTTAACCACGTCTCAGTAATGACCAACACATCTGGATTGGAGCTGTGAACCCACACTTTCAATTGATACATTTTAGGTAATAAGCTTCTAGTGTTAACGTGCTGAAAACCCAGGCTTTTACTAAGGCAGAAATCACCAAAACAGATATCAGAGCACAAGTCAGAATTGGGTCTAGCAACAATAGATGGGCCAGGGTGTACATGTACATTTCCAGATATCCTCAGCAGTAATACAATCAGGGCACGGCAGAGGACAGGGAGAGCTCTGCAGTGCTGATTTATGACATCTGAATGTGCATCAGATGGCAACAAGATCCTATTTTACAGCAATTTCATCAGGTAACATGAATACAAAGCTGGCGAGAAGTGATTAGAATGGGATGGGAGGCCAAGAGTCTGTGTTACCAATAGAGAGTCAGAGTCCCGAGTGTGGGAACAAACATATTCTGTTCCACGGTTGGATAAACAAGCAAGTTCATAGTCAACAAAGCACACAGGAGCCATGAGGCAAATAGCATAAAGCACAAAAATATATATGTAACGTCTTGGGGCTAACAGTGCGTTTGTGCTGGAGGCGAGAGAAAGCTCGGGGGAGAGAGTGTGGCGGGGGTACCTGTACCAGACAGGGGAACACAGGCCAGGGCAGAGTGTGAACAGATCGCCAGGTGGAATCCAAGCAGCAGTGCAACAGGCAATGGGAGTAGAGGACACACCCACTTGGGAGAAGCTTTATTCAGGAGGCATATTCCTTGTAGAACATCCCAGCTAGGGTATAGCCTACATGATGAGATTATCATGGACAAAAGAGTCTTTGTATTTGTCAAACAGCAGCCAAACACATCGAACATCATATTACCAGAATAAGATCCTCAACCCTTCTTGGAAAGGAGCATCAAGCTCATCACCATGCACTTTCACCACCAGTTAGTTCATCATAACATATTTCATCTGTAGCCTAATAAACTGCATGCTTTTCCTTAGTCGTAATGAGAGGACCACACACCATTGTGATGGTTATTGTATCGATATTTGCGCATAAAGACGTTTCCACCGTCATTTCTCACATTATTTATTTTAGAAGTAAAAAAAGATGCCACTTTGTCTAGCATGTTTTGTCAACATTTGGAAAGTTTACCATCAAATGTGCTGTTTCTATCAGACCTGTCATGACATTTTTTATTTGACAGGTTCCTCGCATAAAAATGTTGGATGGAAACCTGGTTTATGAGGAATCTAAAAATGCACAGGTGAATAATGCAGGCTATTTAAAATGTTTAAAATGAACCATACTGTTTAAATGTACCTTTAAATGTAGAAAGAGGAGGAAGGGAAGCGCTACTAAGGTACACAATAGTACATTTGGTAGACAGAAGGTGCTCTTTGGTAAAAGGGGTAAATTGGTCATCAAAAAGAAAGGAGGACCAAGGCATTCTTCATATAATTAATTAAAATGCCTTTATTAGTATGGCATGTTCAATAGAAACAAAGTTTTAAAAATATTTGACAGGTTTTCGGTGTTTATGTGTCGGTGTTTATGCTCAAAAAAGTTTCCTCATTTTAAATGTTCTGTCGATTTGTTTGATTCCTTTTCTGTTGTTTTAGCCTCGTCTCCATTTCTTTCATTGTATGCACTTGGTATAATGCTCTTTTTATGAATGTGTTTTGTGAGTGCTGGTAAAGTACTTAGGGCTGCAAGTTTATCAATGTTACATAAAAACTTGTGACTGCTATTGTTCACCTGGATCAAATAAATGTTTATATTGTTATGTTCTTCAATACATATATACTGTCACGGCCGTTAAAAGACGAGGACCAAGGTGCAGCGTGGTGAGCGTACATTTTCTCTTTATTTGGAAAAAAGACGCCGAACAAAACAACAAACACTACAAAAACAAACCGTGAAGCTGCAGGCTATGTGCCCTAAACAAAAGTCAACTTCCCACAAAGAGAGGTGGAAAAAAGGGCTACCTAAGTATGGTTCTCAATCAGAGACAACGATAGACAGCTGCCTCTGACTGAGAACCACACCCGGCCAAACACAAAGAAATAGAAAACATAGAAATAAAGAAACTAGAATGCCCACCCTAGTCACACCCTGGCCTAACCAAAATAGAGAATAAAAGCCTCTCTATGGCCAGGGCGTGACATATACAGTATTAATGAAAACCCTGATGTGAAATTCCCAGTTTAGGAATCATTTCTTGACTAAATCAAAAACATGTTATATTCAAGTTCTAGTTGTCTATTATGCTGATGTTTCCTCTTGTGTGACTGAATCAATATTTCTATGAGTAAGGGAACTGGTGAATAATAATACCTGTTTAGGTCAATAATGCCTGTCATGTTTGCATAATATACCTGTTTCCTTTTTGTGTCATAACTGCTGATGATATAAATGAATGAGGAAACAAGTAGAAGATAAGTATTCATCTCTCTCCCTCACACACATCAACAAGGCATTGCTCTGTGTAGCGTGCCGTCTTTTGGATGGAACGTCAAACGGGTGTCCTGACTCTCTGTGGTCACTAAAGATCCCATGGCACTTATTGTAAAAGTAGGGATGTTAACCCCGGTGTCCTGACTATATTCCCAATCTGGCCCTCATACCATCATGGCCACCTAATCATCCCCAGCTTCCAATTGGCTCATTCATCCCCCCTCCTCTCCCCTGTCACTATTCCCCAGGTCAGTGCTGTACATGTGTTCTCAGTCAACTTCAAAAAGCTTATTTTTAGTTGCGCTGACAGTATACCATAAGAAACTGACAATGTAAATAAACAGTGAGCATACAGTACGTACTGTTTCGGTTGCGTGATTTAGCTGTCAGTGGTTCTAACATGCTAGGATAAGTATATCCTTGTTACGGATGTCAGGGCTGCTCTTCGGCGTGAAATTAAACATTAGTTTAAAGGCAGGATGTAAGCCAGTGTGTTTCACAATGTTACTGGTGTTGTTACAACTTAATACCATCCTGAAGATATGAACTGTGATATCTAATTTGTAGATCAGCGTTCACCCATGCCCTACACACACACACAACCTGCTGCACCCTGCAGCAAAAAATAACAATCTAAAATTAACACCAGCAATCTGATTATATGAGAATAACACACACACTCGCGCGATATGGTAATATGAGAGTGAAAACTGTTGCCCAAAGCAGAGCATTTCACAGGAGGCATCCTATTATCCAGCATCTAACAGCATTATTTACACACTATCTGCAATCTCAGATAACGTGTGTGTGTGTGTGTATGTGTGTGTGTGTGTGGATAGGATTGATTTTCAACATCTGAGACCATACTAAGATAATGTTTGTTGCCAAACATTCTTATCTGAGAAGAAGCCATGTAAACCATAGCTATAACCATAGCTATAACTGATCCTCTGTAGACCTCTGGAAGGTTTAACAGTAGAAAAACAACAACCACAGGTCATATATCCCAATGCTCACATTTTATTCCCAGATGTTGATACAGAAACACCACTGAGGATTCTAATACTACACACGAAGTTTAGAGAACATTCATCCCTCGTAATTTTCTTATCGAATCATAAACTGTGTTTTCTGCCTATTTAATTTATTAAACTGCAGTTATTCATGTTCTGTGGCAGTATTTGGCTTGATGTGAATTCATTCCACAGTCATTTTGTGTTTAAAATAATTCCTTGTGGCAGGAAATTCTACATCAGCAGAGGGATGCTTTAATAAGCAGACAGTAGTCTGTCTGGCTGGAGTGAAGATGGTGGGTGTAGGGACTGCGCACTCATACCCTCACCTTAATCCTCTCCCTGCGCAGGGTTTTTGCTCCACCCCATCTGCACAGAAGGCCAGCCCTCATGGCCCATGAACGACCTTAGGAGCACCATCGAGAGCATACTGTCAGGCTGCATCACAGCCTGGCACGGCAACTCCATCGCCGCGGACTGCAAGGCTCTTCAGTGGGTGAAACATGCAGCCGAATACACCATTGGGTGAACACTGCCTGCCCTACAGGACCACTACAACAGCAGGTGTCGCAGGAATGCCAAGATGATCATCAGGGACCACAGCCACCCAAGCCATGACCTGTTCTCCCAGCTTTAAACACTCAGACGTGGGCAGTACAGGAGCATCATGGCAAAAACTGAAAGACTGGCCAATAGTTTCTACCCTCAGACCATCAGGCTGCTGAATAGCCACCACTAGTCAGCTATCTGCTCCCCCCTCCCCCATGCTACCCCTCTTATGGACATCCCCAGCTACTCCCCCCCCCCCACACCCTCAAATCTCTCATACCTTACCTGCTGCTTCTGTCACACCCTGATCTGTTTCACCTGTCCTTGTGATTGTCTCCACCCCCTCCAGGTGTCGCTTATTTACCCTGGTGTATTTATCCATGTGTTTCCTGTCTCTCTGTGCCAGTTTGTCTTGTATGTTCAAGTCAATCAGCGTGTTTTTTCCCGTGCGCCTACTTTTCTATTCTCTTCTACTAGTCCTCCCGGGTTTTGACCTTGCCTGTTTTCTGGACTCCATTCCCGCCTGCCTGACCATTCTGCCTGCCCTGACCTTGAGCCTGCCTGCCATTCTGTACCTCTGGATCTCTGAACTGGTTATGACCTTTTGCCTGTCCATGACCATTCTCTTGCCTACCCCTTTTGGATTGTTAATAAACATATTGGATTCTAACCATCTGCCTCCTGTATCTGTATCTGGGTTTCGCCTTGTGCCCTTATAGTACGAATTGGCCATGACAGACCCAGCAGACTTGGACCAGCTCCGCCACGCTGTCTCCCTGCAGGGAGGCACCATTGGGAGACATGAGGAGCTGTTACAGGACCTTCTGGAAGGGCTCTCTTATTTTGAGCTACAGCCATCTTCGTTTCCTTCAGACTGATCTAAGATAGCGTATATTATTACGCTAATGTCAGGAAGGGCGCTCTCCTGGGCTACGCCATTTGTTGTCATCTGGAGGATTTCATGGCAGAGGTGAGGAAGGTATTCGAGTCTCCGGTATCCGGGAGAAAGGCGACCTTAAATTTCTTGAATTACGTCAAAACTGCCATAGTGTGGCAGACTACGCGGTTGTTTTTCGCGCGTTGGCCGCCGAGAGTGCCTGGAATCTGGAAACTTTTTCAATACCTTTCTTCACGGATCATCTGAGGTGATAAAAGATGAGCTAGCTGCTCGGGAATTGCCGGTGGACCTCGACTCCCTCATTGCCCTAACCATTAGAATTGATGGACGATTAAGGGAACGCAGGAGTGAGAGGAGGTCTGGCCTCGGGCACACTCGTTCATCCGCTATGGCTCACTCACCTTCAAAGGAATCCGGAAGTTCCGAAGGCAGTTTTTCCGAGAGGATCCGAAGCCACCCGAGTTCCCTCGTGAATCATCAACGACGGGTGAGTTGGATACCCCTGAGCCGATGCAATTGGGAAGAGCTAGATTATCGGTCGGGGAACGCTCACGTAGGCTGATTTCTAACTGTTGTCTGTACTGTGGAGGGGCAGGACATTATATAGCTACCTGCCCTGTTAGGAAACCCTTGTCTCTGGTACAAGTACTCTGGTGAGCCAGACTGGGAGTTCCCTAATTCCCATCACCTGCACACCTTTTTTTGTGCTTTTGCTGTGGGGAGACCAATCTAAGTCTCTCAGAGTGCTCATTGACGCTGATGAAAGTTTTATGGATGCTACTATTGCTTCTGAGCTTGGTATTCCCACTCTACCTCTCTCGGTTCCCATGGATGCTAGGGCACTGGATGGCCGCTCAACAGGTGGAGTCACCCATAGTACTGTGCCCGTTCATATACGGGTTTCAGGTAACCACAGTGAGACCATACAATTCCTCCTCATTGCATCTGCCCATGTTCCTGTTGTCTTGTGATTTTCCTGGCTCCAAAAACACAACCCTGTTATTGACTGGACCACGAGCTCCATCCTGGGTTGGAGCTCGTCTTCCAGGCTTTGATAAACCGTTTTGTGCTCGTCTACCTTGACGACATCCTGTTTTTTTCCCGGTCTGCCCAAGAACATGTTCTTCATGTTATGCAGGTCCTTCAGCACCTCCTGGAGAACCAATTGTTCGTGAAAGCCAAGAAGTGTGAGTTCCACCGCTCTACAATCGCCTTTCTGGGATATGTCACTGGAAATGTGAAATTGGTGGATTGGCCTCAACCTACGTCCAGGGTGCAGTTGCAACGTTTCCTAGGTTTTGCAAACTTCTACCGCCATTTCATTCAGGGTTACAAGCACCCTGGCGGCCCCCCTCTCGGGCACTCACCTCCCCCAAAGTACCGTTCACATGGTCTCCAGCTGTCGACAAAGCCTTTGTGGACCTGAAGCATCGGTTCACAACAGCACCCATTCTCATCGATCCGGACCCGTCTCGTCAATTTGTGGTAGAGGTTGATGCTTCTGATGTTGGAGTGGGGGCCATCCGGTCCCAGCATTCTGCTCAGGACCAAAAGCTTAATCTCTGTGCTTTCCTGTCCCATTGTCTCAATCCTGCAGAGAGGAACTACGACGTAAGCAACCGAGAACTCCTGGCGGTCAAGATGGCGTTGGAAGAGTGGAGGCACTGGCTGGAAGGAGCAGAACAGCCATTCTTGGTCTGGACCGACCATAAGAATTTGGAATATCTCCTTACAGCCAAGCGTCTTAACTCCAGGCAGGCCCGGTGGGCTTTATTGTTTACTATATTCAACTTCACCATTTCCTACTGCCCAGGGTCCAAAAATGTGAAGCCTGACGCCCTCTCCTGTCTATACAGTTCCTCTGCCACACCCTCGGTCTTTGAAACCATTCTCCCTACCCCATGCCTTGCAGCGACAGTGGGTTGGGGTACTGAGACCCTGGTTCGCAAGGCATAACGGTCCCAGCCTGGACCTGAAGGGGGGCCGGCTAACCGGTTGTTTGTCCCTAACTCAGTCCGGTCCCGGGTCCTGCAATGGGCTCATTCCTCTAAGCTAACCTGTCATCCAGGTTCCCGCCGTACCCTAGCATTCCTCCGACAACGTTTCTGGTGGCCCACAATGGTTCCTGACGTCTCTGCCTTCATCGCCACATGCACGGTGCATGCCCAGAACAAGACTCCACGGCAAGCTCCTTCTGGCCTTCTTCAGCCACAACCTGTCCCTCGTCGTGCCTGGTCCCATATCTCTCTGGACTTTGTCACTGGGCTTCCCCCGTCTGATGGCAATACTGTCATTCTGACAGTAGTGGGTCGGTTCTCTAAGGCCGCTCATTTCATCCCTCTCCCCAAACGTCCCTCTGCCAAGGAAACGGCCCAACTCATGGTGCAGCACGTCTTCCGGATCCATGGACTCCCGGTGGATTTGGTTTCCGACCAGAGTCCTAAATTCTCATCTCAGTTTTGGAAGGCGTTCTGCACCCTTATTGGGGAGTCGGCCAGCCTATCCTCCGGATTCCATCCCCAATCGAACTGTCAGTCAGAGCAAGCTAACCAGGACATGGAGATCACCCTAAGATGCCTCATCTCTGGTACAAGGCCTTGATGGTCATCAGAAGATGGGGCAAGGGACAAGGAAGTGGGAGTTCTACTCCATCATGAAGGAGTTCCTCTCTGGTGATCCCCGCAGTCATTATATCATCTTTTCCCACACACAACACTCACACTGTTACCCACAACACTCACATCCCACACCAACCCCAACATCACTACACACACAACATACAGCACACAATACTAATTACACTGTCACTCAACCCAGCACCTCTGCAAACACCCCACACACAGTACACTACAGTATCACTTGATGCACTCTCACCCTCTCCCTCTGCTACAGCACCTTATAACTCTCATGCCAACACCACTCCCCACTCTCAACCCAAAAAGGAGACCAAAGGTGATGCTTGAGGCAAAACTGGACAATATCATCACACTTCAGAAACAGACAGTTCAAGCACAGAGTGAGAGGAACGATATTCTTAAACAGTTTACCGCTGCACTCCAGAATTTCAAATAATAGTAGCCTGAATCTATTTATTTATTGTTTAATTGTACCCTAATAATGAATTATCCTGAGATTTTCCTTGATTGTATGTTTAACTGAAATCGTTAATAACAAATTGTTTTGGAACATGTTTTATTCAAATGGAAACTTAAATAACACAAATAACACAAACACATAAATACATGTGTGGTTGGGTATTTGTGTGTGTGTGTGTGTGTGATTGTAGAACAGCTGCCCTTTGGGGGTCTGGGGCAGTGTCAATGGGGGCCTCCACTGCTTTTTCCTCTGTTATCCCTTCATGGATCAGGACCAAGTTGTGGAGAACACATGCACTGGCAATCCCATGGTACTTAGTTTAGAAGGCGCATGTCCAAGTGTAGCAGTCTCCTCCACTTGGGTATCCCAAACGCCCTCTCAATGTGTCCACGTGTTGAACTGTGGACCTGGTTGAAATGCTTTTGTTCGTCTTCAAGGTGGCCGTTGTTTCTGAATGGGACAATTAAGTCCACGCTCAGGGAGCATGCAGAATCCCAAGGCAGATGGAATTGGGTTGGTCTCCAGGTGGGCCTTGAAGTCGCTGGTCCTGTACACTCTGGCATCATGCACAGAACCAGCATTCCCTGTTTGTAAAAATGAGCTGGCTGTCGCACACTGCCTGGAGTTGGAAGCTGGCATGGCTCTTTCTGCTTATGTAGGCCTCCTTGTTGTTGGAGGGTCCCCTGATGGCACCCACATTGCCATCTATACACCCAATCACCCTAGGGAACCCCGTATTTCTCTCAAATGCAGCCACTGGCAGCTGCTCTACAGAAGGCCACTTCACTTCACAGAAGGCCACTTCACACTTCCACTTCACTTCACTCGACAGGCCTGTTACCACTTGAAAGAAGTGGTGATGCAATGTTCCTTTACTGAGGTTGAACTGGTCCACCACGCCCCTGAAAGTTTCCTGGTTGGCCATCATCCACAGGGAGGCCAACACCCTATTGTCAATGGGTCCACCTCTATGAGACATTAGAGGAGCCATGTCCTAACACAGTATCTGGAACAAAGAGAAATACGAATCTGTTAGCTCTGTCTTTCAGCTGAGAACACTAAACAATCTTGAGTATTCTGTTATTCATTGGGGTTGATGGTTTACTACACAATTGCAATGCAACATTTGCCAGTAGATGGCATCAGTAGCCTATTGACAGGCAGCTTACCAAGGTTTACAGTGCAGAGGATCTTTAATATTGGTAAATCATAACTTTACTGAAACATCTTGTATTTGCCTATGTTTTGATATATTGAAATATATATTTTTCTTCTTCTAATTCAGTTGCATAAGAGGCAATTCTACTGACCAAACACAACGCAAATGGAGACTGCAAAGCTGTGGTTGGCTAGCTAGATCATTGAGGCTGGGCTTGTTTGTATTATGATTGATTTTATTCAGGAAATCAGACATCGTTCAGACATTAAAGAGGAGTAGGCACATATCATAATTAATACATCGGATACAAAATATAATATGCAAATGTATTGCAAATTACCTGGAAGGTCTCCTGACCCATCCGAAAGTGATCCCGAAAGGAGTGGTCTGTATGTCAGGATCACCTCCTCCACATAATTCAGTATTCTAACGGACTCATCTTCAATCCCATATATAGCAACTGCTAGTAGGGGAAACAGTGCTTCTACCCAAATGCAGACACAGGAGGCAGATGGCTGAGCTCCAAAATGTGTTATACCAAAAGGGGTAGGCAAAAGGCAGGTCGGGGACAGGCGAGAGTTCATAAACCGTAACCCTCCCAATCAAGCAGGTACTGGAACCCCTGCCCCGTGGTTGAACACCCAGAAGGCTTTTTACCGTGTATGCCAGATGACCGTCAATGACACGGGGGGGGGGGGGTCTGGGAACAGAAGACAAAGCACAGTGAGACACAGGCTAAAATCCTAGACACATGGAAAGTCGGGTTAATACGGAGGGTACGGGGTAACACAAGACTGACAGCAGTGGAACTAAGGACCAATGAAACAGGGGGACAGTTTTCAGGACTCCACCCGGAAGTGCAGGTCCCGAGTGGAAAGCCATACCCTCCACCCAATGCGGTAGCGGGGAGCTGGAGTCTGGCGGTGGTCCGCTTGTCGACAATACCTGGAGTTGGTCTTGAGAAGTGCGGCCCGAACTCTTCTCCAGGTATGTCGACAAGCGGCGGACAAACATCTGGGTCGAGGATACGTTGACCTCCTGCTCTTGTTCTGGGAAGAGTGGAGGTTGATTCCCCTTTTGAGTGCACTATGGGGTGAGTCCCGTGGCTGAACAGGGAAGGGCGTTCTGGGCATACTCCACCCAGACCAGTTGTCGGCTCCAGGTAGTGGGGTTGGTTGAGACCAGGCATCTTAGGGTGGTTTCTAGGTTCTGGTTAGCTCGCACCAACTGGCCGTTGGATTGGGGATGGAATCCGGAGGACAGGCTGGCCGACAACCCAATAAGGGTACAGAACGCCTTTCAGAACTGAGACGAGAACTGAGGACCTCGGTCGGAGACCATGTCCACGGATCTGGAAGACGTTCTGCACCATAAGCTGGGCCGTCTCCTTGGCAGAGGGAAGTTTGGGGAGAGGGATGAAATGGGCGGTCTTGGAGAACCGGTCCACTACCGTCAGAATGACAGTGTTGCCATCAGATGGAGGGAGCCCGGTGACAAAGTCCAGAGAGATATGGGACAGGTTGTGGCTGAAGGACGCCAGAAGGAGCTTGCCATGGAGTCTTGTTCTGAGCACTCACTGTGCATGCGGTGACGAAGGCAGAGACGTCAGGAACCATTGTGGGCTACCAGAAAAGTTGTCGGAGGAAGGCTAGGGTACGGCGGGAACCTGGACGATAGGTCAGCCTGGAGGAATCAGCCCATTCCAGAACCCGGGACCAGACTGAGTTAGGGACAAACAACCGGTTAGCCGGGCCCCCTTCAGGTTCAGGCTGGGAACGTTGTGCCTTGTGGACCAAGGTTTCGATAGCCTAATCCACTGAAGCCGCAAGGCATGAGGTAGGGAGAATCGGTTCGGAGACTGAGGGTGTGGCAGAGGAACTGTATAGAGGGCATCAGGCTTCACATTTTTGGACCCTGGGCGGTAGGAAATGGTGAAGTTGAATCTTGTAAACAATAAAGCCCACCGGGCTTGCCTGAAGTTAAGGCGCTTGGCTGTACGGAGATATTCCACATTTTTATTGTCGGTCCAAACCAAGAATGGCTGTTCTACGCCTTCCAGCCAGTGCCTCCACTCTTCCAATGCCATCTTGACCGCCAGGAGTTCTCGGTTGCCTACGTCGTAGTTCCTCTCCGCAGGATTGAGATGATGGGACAGTAAGGCACAGGGATGGAGCTTCTGGTCCTGGGCAGATCGCTGGGACAGGGCCCCCACTCAAACATCAGAAGGCTCTGTCGACCGCTGGAGACCATGTGAACAGTACTTTGGGAGGGGGGCCGCCAGGGTGCCGTAGCCCTGAATGAAACGGCGGTAGAAGTTAGCGAACCCAGGAAACGTTGTAACTGCACCCTGGATGTAGATTGAGGCCACTACCACTGCTTTCACTTTTTCAGGATCCATTTGGACATTTCCATCAGCGATGACATATTCCAGAAAGGAGATTATAGAGCGGTGGAACTCACACTTCTCGGCTTTCACAAATTAGTTCTCCAGGAGGCACTGAAGGACTTGTCTGACATGAAGAATGTGTTCTTGGGCAGACCGGGAAAAAAACAGGATGTCGTCAAGGTAGACAAACACGAAACAGTTTAGCATGTCCCGGAGCACATCGTTTACCAGAGCCTGGAAGACAGCATGACCTGATACTCATAATGTCCACTGGCTGTGTTAAAGGCTGTCTTCCACTCATCTCCTTCGTGTATCCGGAAAAATATATATATATTAAAAAATAAATAATAATTAAAAAATATATTAAAAAATATTTTACATTTTAAATTTTAAAATAAAAATCGATTAGGAGGAACTGTATGGTCTCACTGTGGTTTCCTGATACCCGTATATAGACGGGCACAGTGTTATAGGTGACTCTTCCAACAGAGCGGCCATCCAGTTCCCTTGCATCCATGGGGACAGAGAGAAGTTGAGTGGGAATACCTCATTCCGAAACCATGGTAGCATCCATAAAACTTTCATCAGCCCCAGAGTCAATGAGCACCCGGAGAGACTTAGACTGGTCTCCCCACAGCAGAATCACAAATAAATGTGGATGGGTGATGGAAGTTAGGGGACTCCCAGTCTGGCTCATCAGAGTACTTGTACCCACCAGAGACAAGGGTTCCTAACAGGGCAGGTAGCTATGTAATGTCCCGCCCCTCCACAGTACAGACAACAGTTAGAATTCAGCCTACTTGAGCGTTCCCCAACCGATAACCTAGCTCTTCCCAGTTGCATGGGCTCAGAAGTATCCAACTCACCCGTCGCCGATGATTCTCTGGGAATCTCGGGTGTTTTCGGCTCTCCTCAGAAATACCAACTTCAGGGATTTCCAGATTCCTTCGGATGTGCGCCAGCATCAGCAGACGCCCGAGTGTTCCGGAGACCCGACCTCATCTCACACCGCCGGTCTCGTAGGCGCCCATTAATCCTAAATCGCCAGGGCGATGAGGGAATCGAGGTCCCATGGTATTTCCCGAGCTGCGAGCTCGTCCTTTATCCCCTCCGACAGTCTGTGGAGAAAGGTGTCAAACTGAGCCTCCGGATTCCAGGAATTCTCAGTGGCCAATGTGAGAAAATGTACTGCGTAATCTGCCACACTACGGGAGTTCTGATGAACCTGCAGTAGTTTGAGCCGCCTCCCTCCCGGGAACCGGAGAATCGAAAACCTTCCTCACTTCTCCCATGAATTCCTCCAGGCTATGGCACACAGGGGATTTCTGCTCCCACACAGCCGTTGCCCAGGAGAGCGCCCTTACGGACATTAGCGTGATTAAATACGCGATCGTCGATTGGTCCGACGGGAACGAAGAGGGCTGGATTTCGAAAATGAGGGAGCACTGGGAAAGGAACGCTTGGCAGATACCAGGATCGCCTGCATAACGGTCCGGAGGAGGTAAGCGGGGTTCTTGAGGAGCCGGGGTAGGTTGAACAACTCCACTAGTCGTAGAATGGTTACTGGGTAGTTGGGAGGTCTCAGAGGTGGCGGGCTGCCTATGAGCTAACTCAATGATTTGCTCCATTATAGCCTTGAACCCTTGGTCATGGCGTTCCGTCAAGGAACGAAGCCCTTCCAAAAGGTCCAGCAGTAGCTCCTCATGCCTCCCAATGGTGGCTCCCTGCAAGGAGACAGCGTGACATAGCTGGTCCCAGTCTGCTGGGTCTGTCAGGGCCGGTTCGTACTATAAGGGCACAAGGCAAGACCCAAATGCAGACACAGGAGGCAGATGGTTGAGCTCCGATATTTATTATACCAAAAAGGGGTAGGCAAAAGGCAGATCGGGGACAGGCGAGAGTTCATAAACCAGGTCAGAGTCCAAACAGTACCAGGGGATTGGCAGGCTCGAGGTCAGGACAGGCAGGGGTTCAGTGAACAGGTCCGACTCCAAACAGTACAAGGAGACAGGCACGCTTGAGGTCAGAACAGGCAGAGTGGTCAAGCAGGCGGATTCGGTGTCAGGACAGGCAACGGTCAAAACCAGAAGGGGAAAAACAGAGACTGGGAAAAATAGGAGCTAGGAGAAACGCTGGTTGACTTGGTAAAACAAGACAAACTGGCACAGAGAGACAGGAAACACAGGGAAAAATACACCGGGGACAAATGGGGAAAACAGGAGACACCTGGAGGTGGGTGGAGAAAATCACAAAAACAGCTGAAACATAGACAGGGCTCTAACTCCTCTAGCTCCACAATGAAATAGGGTGCAGGCCAGGCAGCAGGCTGTTAGTCAGCTCAGCTATCTCCATTGAGACCGTGCCTGTGCCTCGACCGAGGTTGGGCAAAACTAAACATGGCAGTGTTCGCCTTAGCAATCTCACTAGGATAAAGATCTCCTCCATTCCTGCCATTATTGAAAGAGATTGTGATACCTCACATCTCAAAATAGGGCTACTTAATGTTAGATCCCTCACTTCAAAGGCAGTTATAGTCAATGAACTAATCACTGATCATAATCTTGATGTGATTGGCGTGACTGAAACATGGCTTAAGCCTGATGAATTCACTGTGTTAAATGAGGCCTCACCTCCTGGTTACACTAGTGACCATATCCCCCGTGCATCCCGCAAAGGCGGAGGTGTTGCTAACATTTACGATAGCAAATGTCAATTTACCCCCAAAAAATGAAGTTTTCGTCTTTTGAGCTTCTAGTCATGAAATCTATGCAGCCTACTCAATTACTTTTTATAGCTACTGTTTACAGGCCTCCTGGGCCATATACAGCGTTCCTCACTGAGTTGCCTGAATTCCTATCGGACCTTGTAGTCATAGCAGATGATATTCACATTTTTGGTGATTTTAATATTCACATGGAAAAGTGATTGACCCTAGAATTTGAAAGCAAACAGCTGGAGGCAGGGCTTTCTCCTATAGAGCTCCATTTCTATGGAATGGTCTGCCTACCCATGTGAGAGACGCAGACTCGGTCTCAACCTTTAAGTCTTTACTGAAGACTCATCTCTTCAGTGGGTCATATGATTGAGTGTAGTCTGGCCCAGGAGTGTGAAGGTGAACGGAAAGGCTCTGGAGCAACGAACCGCCCTTGCTGTCTCTGCCTGGCCGGTTTCCCTCTCTCCACTGGATTCTCTGCCTCTAACCCTATTACAGGGGCTGAGTCACTGGCTTACTGGCTTGACGTGGTCTTCCTGTCTGGGTTGGCGCCCCCCTTGGGTTGTGCCTTTGCGCGATCTTGTGGGCTATACTCGGCCTTGTCTCAGGATGGTAAGTTGGTGGCTGAAGATATCCCTCTAGTGGTGTGGGGCTGTGCTTTGGCAAAGTGGATGGGGTTATATCCTTCCTGTTTGGCCCTGTCCGGGGGTATCATTGGATGGGGCCACAGTGTCTCCTGACCCCTCCTGTCTCAGCCTCCAGTATTTATGCTGCATTAGTTTATGTGTCGGGGGGCTAGGGTCAGTCTGTTATATCTGGAGTACTTCTCCTGTCTTATCCGGTGTCCTGTGTGAATTTAGTATGCTCTCTCTAACTCTCTCTTCTCTCTTTCTTTCTCTCTCCTCTGGAGACCTGAGCCCTAGGACCATGCCCCAGGATTACCTGGCATGATGACTCCTTGCTGTCCCCAGTCCACCTGGCCGTGCTGCTGCTCCAGTTTCAACTGTTCTGCCTGCGGCTATGGAACCCTGACCTGTTCACCGGACGTGCTACCTGTCCCAGACCTGCTGTTTTCAACTCTCTAGAGACAGCAGGAGCGGTAGAGATACTCTTAATGATCGGCTATGAAAAGCCGATCATTAAGAAAGGTGACTTGCTGCACCCTCGACTGTGCTGACTTGCTGCACCCTCGACAACTACTGTGATTATTATTATTTGACCATGCTGGTCATCTATGAACATTTGAACATCTTGGCCATGTTCTGTTATAATCTCCACCTGGCACAGCCAGAAGAGGACTGGCCACCCCTCATAGCCTGGTTCCTCTCTAGGTTTCTTCCTACGTTTTGGCATTTCTAGGGAGTTTTTCCTAGCCACCGTGCTTCTACACCTGCATTGCTTGCTGTCTGGGGTTTTAGGCTGGGTTTCTGTACAGCACTTTGAGATATCAGCTGATGTAAGAGGGGCTATATAAATACTTTTGATTTGATTTGAACATTTTGTTATTTGAAACAGATCCGGGCGTGACAGCTTCAATAGGATCGGGAACAAAATCTAAAAAAAAAATCCACAATTGCTCCAGCAAGCACAGCTGCTCCTCTTGCTACATCCACTTCAGTTTTGCCAACAGAAACTAACAGAAACTAACAGAAGGGAACATTAAAAACGTTCAACAAACTCTGTTGATAACAAACATAGTTCGCAATGAACGTTCACAAACCAATTCCTTGTTGAACACACCTCTGCTCTCCTCCTTCTACCTCTCTGTCGGCCTCCAAGTCAATACCCAGAAGACAGAAATAATTGCTCAAATCTCATCTACATCCCCCAGTGTTCCCCTCAAAGTGGTACCCCATTTCATCTACCTCGGTGGTGTCCTCTCCCCTACGTGCTCCCACACTATTTAGGTTAAATGACACCTTCACTGGCTCGGACACGTGATGCACATGCCTGGTCACTGCCTCCCCCGCTGAGTTCTCTAGCGCCAACTCGATGCAGCCAAACGCTCTTCTAGAGGTCAGAAAAAATACTTCAAAGACCACAGCAAGGACCTGCTGAAGCACTATGACTTAAATCCCTCCAACCTGGAAACCCTAGCACTGGTCAGGTGCACCTGGCAGTATACCTGTGCCAGAGGGGTTCAGCACCTGGAAGACACTATCTTACAAAGGAGATGCAACAGACCAGAGACCAGCACCCAGAGACGCACCCCAATATGCAGCTGGGATAATGCAATCTGACTCCCAACACAGCTGCACCAGTGTGTTGCTCTCGCATCGGCCTCCACAGCCAGATGAAGTGACACGAGCACCAAAAGGTCTAACCCACCCCTCCCCCCGTCCCCATCCCCAAGGGGAGCACTGTCATCATTGTCTTCGATGGACAACCAAGATGGTGTGCAGGCATGTGATTGTGTGTGTGTGTTTGTTTATGTGCACGTGTGTCATACTAATTCAAAAATCTACGAATAGTGGGAAACTACGCAATCGCGCATGGCGTATTCTCAGTATGCAAAAATATATTTTACAGTGTGTGGATTTTTGGAAATCAAGTATAGTGTAAATGCCAGGATGTTATACTCATTCTCTGCTCTTCATCTAGTAGAATTCGATGCACACTTTTCCACAGTGCATTGGAGGTGGGCTGCGAATGATTGGCCCTAGTTCTCTTCAAGAAGCCAAACAACAAATCTAGGCTGCATAATTGGGAAGATGACAAATAGCAAAGCTTCTGCGGTGTTGTTCAAATGTAGGCTAACTAAAAAAAATATTCTTACAATGATAACGAGTATCCTTTTGCATACATCTTTGAAAACTGAAGTCTTTTTTTAACCTAAAGTGGATTTCTGTTTTCTCATTGAAAAGTGTGTTTTGTTCTCTTGGTTTTCGTCGGAGCTTTAAAACTGAACAGTAAACCCATTTCTGAATGTGTCTGCACCAGGGACTCGGGATGTGGCTGCGTTACTGATGTCATGTTAATCAGGCCTTTTGATTTGAACATATGGATTGTTTTAGTTTTGTAGGCTAGGCCAGGGTTTCCCAAACTCGTGGATTTAGCCTCAGCAGTCATTCTGATTTCGTTCCCAGTGTTTTAGTTTATTATGTTGCTGTCCAGTGGTTCTGAATTTACCATGCACCCAACTGTCCACGATTGTCTGTGCACTAGCCTTTTGATTTTAACATTTGAAAAGTTTTGGTGTGTGTACTAGGATATTATTTAATTTATATGTCACGCCCTGGCCTTAGTATTCTTTGTTTTCTTAATTATTTTGGTTAGGTCAGGGTGTGACATGGGGAATGTATGTGTTTTTTGTAGTGTCTAGGGTGGTTGTAAGGTTTAGGGGGTTTATTAGAGTAGCTGGGTTTATGTTTAGTATAGTAGTCTAGCTGTGTCTATGGTTGAGTGTAGGTATCTAGGAAAGTCTATGGTTGCCTGAATTGGGTCTCAATTAGAGACAGCTGGTTATTGTTGTCTCTGATTGGGAGCCATATTTAAGGCAACCATAGGCTTTAGCTGTTTGTGGGGAATTGTCTATGTTGAACGTTTGTAGCCTGTGTGTGTGCACTACGTTTATAGCTTCACGGTCGTTTGTTGTTTTTGTATAGTTTGTAATAGTGTTTCGTTTCATGTTCATCTTCGTAGTAAAATAAAAGAAGATGGCTTATTTTCCACATGCTGCGTTTTGGTCCGTCTCTCCTCCACACGATCGTGACATTATATATACACTTCGGTTTCACTAATGAATATGTTGAAATGGGACATAATTATCTGTTTCTCTCTTCAGTCCTTATTAAATAGGATAAATGGGCTACATGTATATAGGGATGGATGTCTGTTGAATTTGGAAAAATCCACCCGCACTCAACCCCGCCCCACTTACTAAGCCAGTCAAGAGCCGCTACTGCTTTGTTGCGGCTATGGCAAACTGCATGCTTTTTACTAAATGGTGCTTGTTAAATAGTATATGAAGATGAGTACATTGTTAGCAGTTTAAGTATGTAGTATGAATATTCGGACACGGCAACTCTCAAGAAACAGAAAAGCTCTGTCCATGTTTGTCAAAACTCTCTATCTCACCCGAGGATAGCTGTTAATTTCCTCTGCAGTCAGTGAAACAGGATGAGAGACAGATGCAGGCTGTGTAGCAAATGACACCCTATTCCCTATGTAGTGCACTGGTCAAAGGTAGAGCAATAAAAAAGGAATAGGGTCCGATTTGGGACGCAAACACAGTATGCCTTCAGGAAAACCATTCACTTCATCCAGGGAGTACCTGTGTTTGTTATCCATCTACAGAGAAACAATATATCCTCAAGTGCAGGATGAAGTGTATCCTAGGCACTGAAGTCAGTTTAGTATTTTTCACTGTAGTATTTAAAAAGTTAGGATTTGGGAAGGGTAAACTCATTCTAGATACCGGTTCTACGGCAAGTAGAAGATTAACAGCATACCGGCCAGGCTATGCAACAGAAAAAGGTAATTGATGTAGTTAATAATGAACTTAGAGGACTCATCATGGATATAAACCGTTTTTGTATGGACATGGACATTTGTATTTTTCAAATACAAAAGAAGAAGAAATTGTACTACTTTAAAAATGAGATGGCATCAATGGCACTGCCCTTGTTCTCACAGACGCCATACTGAAACATACAAAGATGGGTCCTCTAACTAACTCTATGGACCAGACTTGAACATAACTCTCAACTATCTGCCTTGAACGCAGACCCTCTATTACCTCAACGTGCACCAGCTGCTACTCATTGCCAATCAGCCTCCACACCTGTCCTCACGCTCCTTAATCACCACTGCCACTACTACCTGACCAAACCAACATTCCTCCTCTCTGTTCTGCAGTGCATGACGCTGTAATAGAAACAGTTCATTAAAATTAATTACAATTATCCTTACCCAATGGAGAATTCCTACTATTGATTGTGGTAATGAAATGTGACAGTAAATAATATAAACTTATTTTGTAATGTTGAGGCGTTTGTTATTTAAACTCTTGCTAGAGTATGCACTTTGTAGCAGTTTTTCTAAGTTTGTGTGTGTATATGTACATATTTAAGACTACATAGACTAAAGGTGAAATTAAAGATGTTTTGATCAGGAAAAACTTGTTCACAATCTTTCTGCAGACCTCTCAGGTAAAATGTTGACCTTTCCACAAGAGACCAACACAGCTCATGTGAGACTAATGACCTCTAGAGAACTCACACTGAAACCAAACTTTTACTTTTTTTTATTGACTAATGTTCAACTTATTAAAACAAATGGATGGTAACTTTTTTTGCCAATTGTATGACGCATGAACCATAACCATTTGTCACGATGTTTCTCCCTGTCCCTCTACATGTGTCTCCAGGTTTTTCATGGATCTCAGAAGGAACCACATCCTGTTCTCCCTCGCCACACCTACTAAAGATGACACTTTTGTCATCTTCAAGAGGATGACGGTAGGCGAGATCAAACAACTTTCCAAGAACAGTGCCGCTGTCTTTGATGGCCAGGACTACACCCTCAACACCTGGCACTCTATATGGGCCTCTGAGACAGGCCTTGGACAGCTGTGGCTGGATGGCAAAACCAGCACCAGGAAATTCCTCCAATCTGAAGCCATTAAAGGAAAAAACGTCATCCTTGAACAGATAGAATTAGTACAAAACCATGGCTGTTTTAAATGAAACACTATTCACCATACAGTGTTACTTTTGGCCACAAGGTAATGCTCTAATGAAATAAAGCATTAAACACTGAAAATAACATATTTTAATGTAACCTTTATTTTTCTAGGCAAGTCAGTTAAGAACAAATTCTTATTTACAATGATGGCCAAACCCATGCGCCGCCCAATCACAGTCAGATGTAATACAGCCTGGATTTGAACCAGGGACTGTAGTGACACCTCTTGTGCTGGGATGCAGTGGCTTAGACCGCTGTGCCACTTGGGAGCCCAAAAACAAGAAGGCATTAGATTACTGAACACACGTTTCAGGAGCAGGCTGAGTTTGTTAGGCTTTTCGCCCGGCAGCAGATGTTCGTTGGCCTGCTGACGGATGACAACATGCTGTCTCCCCGTGAGATCCAAAGGTAGACTAACCAGACAAACTTCACCCCTGGAAACGTGATCAACTGGGGGGCCCTGGACTTCCCGACTACAGACGAGTACTGCTGGAGAACAAGCAGTCAGACTGTAACCTTTCAAACATGTAATCAACCAAATAAATGTAAGTCAAATCGAGTTATGCTGTTGGGTAATGTTCCGTAATTGGCAATGCCATACCAGTCTTTCAGTTGTGTGGACAATATACCATACACTGTCATACACCCTATAGCAGATAAAATTAACACCAGGAAATCTGAGAATAACACATCCACCAGTAATGTCAATGAGTAATATACAAACTCTTGCCCAAAGGAGAACATTAAACCGGAGGCATCCTATTATCCAGCATCTACGGCAATATTTATCTGCAATTTTAGGCGGGTAGGACTGGTATTCAACATCTGAGACCATACTAAGAAAATGGCCGTGTTCGAGTAGCTACATTTTGTCCCCATAACGCAACATGCTTTGAAAGGTGGTGACCAAAGATGAATGACGAGTTCACGCAGGATGTTTACCATTAGGGGGAAAAATTGTCAGTTCCTGTCTACTGAAAGGGATGGCTCTCCCATAAACCCTAATGTGATAGCAGCTGGGTCTGGTTTACTTAATTTACTTCAATTGAATCAGCAAGTTGGGTGTTTCGCTTCCCCTTCAGTCTCTGGTGGTGACCAATAACACTTTAAAAGTGTTACATTATCGAGAAAAAAATTGTCTTACTTGCGCCTACATTTCGAAAAAATCCATGTGATGAAAGTTCATGCCGTTTTTGATATTCTCCTTCAAGTCACTGCAGTTGCTTCTCACCAACAGCAACATGCAGCCATCACCTGCATTGTGGGAAGCACTATTTGTCAACCAATCAATTAGGGGGGGTTTTGATTGAACAATGCGAATGTGACAAACAGGAAACAACTTTGCTGCCATCCTAAAGCTGCAGGGAATACACGAGTGATATTTGAGACTTCTTTAACCAATTTAATTGTACACGTTTCAGTAGAAAATGGCTACCGCCATCACCGCCTGCTTGGCCTCCACACTCTCTGCAGATATACACCTGACATGTTTACGCAGATACAGTACCAGTCAAAAGGTTGGACACACCTACTCATTCCAGGGTTTGTCTTTATTTTTACTATTTTCTACATTGTAGAATAATAGCGAAGACATCAACACTATGAAATAGCACATGGAATTATGTAGTAACCAAAAAAGTGTTAAACAAATCTAAATATATTTTATATTTGAGATTCTTCAAAGTAGCCACCCTTTTCCTTGCTGACAGCTTTGCAGACTTTTGGCATTCTCTCAACCAGCTTCATGGGGTAGTCACCTGGAATGTGTTTCAGTTAACAGTGGTGCCTTGTTAAAAGTTAATTTGTGGAATTTCTTTCCTTGTGTTGTGACAAGGTAGGGGTGGTATACAGTAGATAGCCCTATTTGGTAAAAGACCAAGTCCATATTATGGCAAGAACAGCTCTAATAAGCAAAGACAAAACACAGTCCATCATTACTTTAAGACATGAAGGTCAGTCAATCCAGAAAATATCAAGAACTTTGAAAGTTTCTACAAGTGCAGTCGCAAAAACCATCAAGCGCTATGATGAAACTTGCTCTCATGAGGACAGCCACAGGAATGGAAGACACAGAGTTACCTCTGCTGCAGAGGATAAGTTCATTAGAGTTAACTGCACATCAGAAATTGCAGGCCAAATAAATTCTTCACAAAGTTCAAGTAACATCAACTGTTCAGAGGAGACTGTGTGAATCAAGCCTATATTTATTTTATTCTATTTTATTTAATCTTTATTTAACTAGGCAAGTCAGTTAAGTACAAATTCTTATTTACAATGACGGCCTGCCAATTGGCAAAAGGCCTCCTGCGGGGACGGGGGCTGGGATTAAAAATACAAAAATAAATAAAATATAAATATAGGACAAAACACACATCACAACTAGAGAGACAACACAACACTACATAAACATAGACCTAAGACAACAACATAGCAAGGCAGCAAACATGACAACACAGCATGGTAGCCACATAACATGACAATAACATGGTAGCAACACAACATTGTAGCAGCACAAAACATGGTACAAACATTATTGGGCACAGACAACAGCACAAAGGGCAAGAAGGTAGAGACAACAATACATCACGCAAAGCAGCCACAACTGTCAGTAAGAGTGTCCATGATTGAGTCTTTGAATGAAGAGATTGAGATAAAACTGTCCAGTTTGAGTGTTTTGTTGCAGTTCGTTCCAGTCGCTAGCTGCAGCAAACTGAAAAGAGGAGTGGCCTAGGAATGTGTGTTCTTTGGGGACTTTTAACAGAATGTGACTATCAGAACGGGTGTTGCATGTGTAGGATGAGGGCTACAGTAGATATCTCAGATAGGGGGGAGTGAGGCCAAAGAGGGTTTTATAAATAAGCATCAACCAGTGGGTCTTGCGACGGGTATACAGATATGACCAGTTTACAGAGGAGTATAGAGTGCAGTGATGTGTCCTATAAAGAGCATTGGTGGCAAATCTTATGGCCGAATGGTAAAGAACATCTAGCCACTCGAGAGCACCCTTACCCCCCGATCTATAAATTATGTCTCCGTAATCTAGCATGGGTTGGATGGCCATCTGAATCAGGGTTAGTTTTGCAGCTGGGGTGAAAGAGGAGCGATAACGATAGAGGAAACCAAGTCTTGATTTAACTTAAGCCTGCAGCTTTGATATGTGCTGAGAGAAGGAGAGTGTACTGTCTAGCCAAGTACTTGTATGAGGTGACTACCTCAAGCTCTAAACCCTCAGAGGTAGTAATCACACCAGTGGGGAGCGGGGCATTCTTCTTACCAAACTACATGACCTTTGTTTTGGAGGTGTTCAGAAGCAGGTTAAGGGTAGAGAAAGCTTGTTGGACACAAAGAAAGCTTTGTTGTAGAATATTTAACACAAAATCTGAGGGAGGGGCCAGCTGAGTATAAGACTGTATCATCTGCATATAAATGGATGAGAGAGCTTCCTACTGCCTGAGCTATGTTGATGATGTAAATTGAGAAGAGCGTGGGGCCTAGGATTGAGCCTTGGGGTACTCGCTTGGTGACAGGCAGTGGCTGAGACAGCAGATTTTCTGACTTTATACACTGCACTCTTTGAGAGAGGTAGTTATCAAACCAGGCCAAAAACTCTCAGCGGCACCAATACTCCTTAGCCGGCTCACAAGAATTTAATGGTCTACCATATCAAAAGCTTTGGACAAGTCAATAAAAATAGTAGCACAACATTGCTTAGAATCAAGGGCAATGGTGACATCATTGAGGACCTTTAACTTCTTGACGCTAGGGGTCAATTTTTTTATTTAAAAAAAAAACAACGTTCCCAAGGTAAACGGACTATTTCTCAGGTCCAGATCGTAGAATATGCATATAATTTACAGATTAGGATAGAAAACACTCCAAAGTTTCCAAAACTGTCAAAATATTGTCTGTGAGTATAACAAAACTGATTTTGCAGGCGAAAACCTGAGGAAATCTAACCCGGAAGTGATTTAAATTTTTTAAATCTGTGTTTCATTGCCCGTCTTTCTTCCATTTAAAGGGGTATCAACCAGATTCCTTTTCCAATGGCTTCCTCAGGCTGTGACCAGGCTTAAGACATAGTTTCAGGCTTTTATTTTGAAAAATGAGTGTGAGTTTTCAAAACTAGTCAGGTGTCCTTTGATTAGTTCCTGCGTGCGAGAGGGGTAGCTCTCCATTTTCTTTCTCTCTTTTATTGAATAGGTTACGGTCTGGTTGAAATATTATCGATTATGTACGTTAAAAACAACCTGAGGATTGATTATAAAAAACATTTGACATGTTTCTACGAACATTACGGATACTTTTGGGAATTTTCGTCAAACGGAACGAGGCTGTGGTTTTCTGAACAGAACGCGCAACCCAAATGGCGTTTTTTGTTATAAAAGTAATATTTATCGAACAAAAATAACATTTATTGTGTAACTGGGAGTCTCGTGAGTGCAAACATCCGAAGATTATCAAAGGTAAGCGATTAATTTTATTGCTTTTCTGACTTTCGTGACCATGCTAATTTGGGGCTAGCTGTTCTAGCATTGATTGATACACTCACAAAAGCTTGGATTGCTTTCACTGTAAAGCATATTTTCAAAATCTGACACGATAGGTGGATTAACAACAATATTTCACTTGTGATTGCATGATTATAAATATTTTTAGTAACATTTTTGAATCTGATACGTTTGGGAATTTTCTTCTGCCTTTCAGGACCGGAACGAGGCTGTGGTTTTCTGAACATAACGCGCAACCCAAATGGCGTTTTTTTGTTATAAAAGTGATATTTATCGAACAAAAATAACATTTATTGTGTAACTGGGAGTCTCGTGAGTGCAAACATCCGAAGATTATCAAAGGTAAGCGATTAATTTTATTGCTTTTCTGACTTTCGTGACCATGCTAATTTGGGGCTAGCTTTCTAGCATTGATTGATACACTCACAAAAGCTTGGATTGCTTTCACTGTAAAGCATATTTTCAAAATCTGACACGATAGGTGGATTAACAACAAGCTAAGCTGTGTTTTGGTATATTTCACTTGTGATTGCATGATTATAAATATTTTTTGTAACATTTTTGAATCTGATACGTTTGGGAATTTTCTTCTGCCTTTCAGGACCGGAACGAGGCTGTGGTTTTCTGAACATAACGCGCAACCCAAATGGCGTTTTTTTGTTATAAAAGTYATATTTATCGAACAAAAATAACATTTATTGTGTAACTGGGAGTCTCGTGAGTGCAAACATCCGAAGATTATCAAAGGTAAGCGATTAATTTTATTGCTTTTCTGACTTTCGTGACCATGCTAATTTGGGGCTAGCWGTTCTAGCATTGATTGATACACTCACAAAAGCTTGGATTGCTTTCACTGTAAAGCATATTTTCAAAATCTGACACGATAGGTGAATTAACAACAAGCTAAGCTGTGTTTTGGTATATTTCACTTGTGATTGCATGATTATAAATATTTTTAGTAATATTTGGCGCCCTGCAATTCAGCGTTTGTTTAGGAAAATGATCCCGCTAAAGGGATCCGTAGCGCAGAGAGGTTAAGGTTGCGGTGACACATCCATAACCTGAGCGGAAACCAGATTGCATACCAGAGAGAATACTATAGACATCAAAAAAGGCAATCAGTTTTTCCAACACTTTTGATAAACAGGGCAAAATGGTCAAATTGCTGCAAAGAAACCACTACTAAAGGACACCAATAAGAAGAAGAGACTAGCTTGGGCCAAGAAACACAAGCAATGGACATTAGACCAGTGGAAATCTGTCCTTTGGTCTGATGAGTCCAAATTTGCGTTGGACTGCAGAGTGAAGGAAAAGCAGCCAACAAGTGCTCAGCATATGTGGGAACTCCTTCAAGACTGTTGGAAAAGCATTCCAGGTGAAGTTGGTTGAAGGAATGCCAAGAGTGTGCAAAGCTGTCATCAAGGGTGGCTACTTTGAAGAATCTAAAATCTAAAATATATTTTGATTTGTTTTACACTTTTTTGGTTACTACATGATTCCATATGTGTTATTCCAAGGTTTTGATGTCTTCACTATTATTCTACAATGTAGAAAATAGTCAAAATGAAGAAAAATCCTTGAATCACTAGGTGTGTCCAAACGTTTGACTGGTACTGTATATCAGCAATATATACACAAATGCAGATACACCTGACATATTTATACACATACTGTTAATCAACAATATGGAAACACATGGAGCGGAGGGTACAAGACTGAAAGGGATGGAGGAGATTCATTGATGGCCTATGTTCCGCAAGGAATACAAAGGCCTAAGTAAGTAGGTAATATATGAACTATATTTATTTACCTGCAGATATACATTGAGTGTACAAAACATTAGGAATACCTTCCTAAAAACGAGTTGTACCCTCTTTTGCCCTCATAACACCCTCAATTTGTCAAGGCATGGGCTCTACAAGGTGTCAAAAGCTTTCCACAGAGATGCTGGCCCATGTTGACTCCAATGCTTCCCACAGTTGTGTCAAGTTGGCTGCATGTCCTTTGGGTGGTGGACCATTCTTGATACACACTTTGCAGTTCTTGACACACTCAAACCGGTGCGCCTAGCACCTACTACCATACCCCATTCAAAGGTACTTACTGTATCAGCAAATGTACACCTGACATATACATGTATACGGTACACAGATAGTATATGCTTCCAGAAGGAGTTTGGAAGTCGGTAGTGAGTGTTGCAACTGAGGACTTTTTACATGCTACACGCTTCAACACTCGGCGATCCCGTTCTGTGTGCTTTTGTGGCCTACCACCTCACGGCTGAGCCGTTGCTGATCCTAGAGGTTTCTACTTCACAATAGCAGCACTTACAGTTGACTGGGGCAGCTCTAGCAGGGCAGAAATTTTACAAACTGACTTGTTGGAAAGGTGGCATCCTATGAAGGTGCCAGGTTGGCCAATCTACTGCCAATGTTTGTCTATGGAGATGGCATGGCTGTGTGCTTGACTTTATACATGTCAGCAACGCGTGTGGCTGAAATTGCCGAATCCACTTATTTGAAGGGGTGTCCAAATACTTTTGTATATATAGTGTATTAGGGGGGAGGATTAAGAGTAGTTTCACTCAATATTGTGTGTAAGTGGATCGGGCAGCGAGCCGTGTCTCTGCACATTACTAGTAAAGTAATAGTATGGGGACAAGGGACCAAGGATCTCTATCTGAATGTAATTGTGACACAAGCAGAGCACCCCTGCGGATTTAATCAAACTGCAAGGCAGGGAATGCACATACGTATGCCACGCACACACGCACGCACGCACACACACACACCTCTTTCTCTCACACACACACACACACACACACACACACACACACACACCACACACACACACACACACACACACACACACACAACACATACACACGCACACACACACACACACACACACCACACACACACCACAACACACACACACAACACACACACACACACACACACACCACACACACCACACACACACACACACACACCACACACCTCTCTCTCTCTCTCTCTCTCTCTCTGTTTCCTTTCTCTGTCGCACACATACACACATTAACACACAAACACTACTCAGTGCTCTATTTTGTTGAAACACAGGTAGTTATGAGGGAAGAGCAGTGTGTGTGTTCAAAGAGCATGTGAGGCAGATTCATGTGCTCTCCAGAGGTTGAGTGTTTGTTTTTCTCTCTGAAGCTGAGGCATGAATGATAGTGCCTCATCTCCACAACATAACTAAGTGTGTGTGTGTGTTGTATACTATAACAATGATGTCCTGTTTCACCAGGCAATGGAAATTCAATAAAAAATTGTAAGTAAAACAAACAAAATGGCTCCACATTGGCCTCACAACCCACAGAATACTCCTGATATTTTCTCAATTATTTGTTTTCTTATTGTCAGGTGTTATGTGTGTTACTGTTTCCCAGCCAGTGGTCCATTCTGCAGAGCCCAGGCTGTTTAATCCTTTAACCACCCCAGCTCCAGGGACCAGACTGCTCAGGTACATAACATTATAACCACATTTACAGTACATCAACATACACATACTGTAGATACAGATCAATATAAAAACATTCCTCATCTAAGTACCTTAGTGTTGCGGCGTCACTACAGTCTGGGTTTGATCCCAGACTGTGTCACAACAGTCTTGACCGGGAGTCCCATAGGGTGTGGCACAATTGTGACACGATTCAGGAAAGTAGGCGTTCTGGATAACATGAAAAAAGCCTAACCAGCTCTGCGAGAGCAAGTAGAATGGTCAGACATGGTGTCCTCTCATTTTATGTCTGTAAGTAGCTAGCCAATGTTAGCCAGTTACTTGGGTGCTTGACTGTAGTTGTGAGGTCAGAGCTTTCGGAACAACCCTACTTATTGTACAGAGCATCCAGTGTGCGCTGTGAACACGAAACGCTCTGAATTTACTAACGGACAATCTGACAAGGCGAGTAATGTTCAGTGAGCTGTTCTCTCTCTCTTAGATGTCTGGAAGTAGCTGGCAAGTTAGTACAGAACGGTTGGATCAACCCTTAAAGAGATGGGTGGGGCTAAGGCTTAAGAGGGTGTGAACAATGCTGAATGGGTGTAGACAAAGAAGGGCTCTCCAATAGTAGTATCAAAACATTGACAGTTTTCTCAAAAGTGAGTTTACAATTTGATCAACTTTCATATTAGAATTACTTTCCCATTGTTTCCTCAAATGCAATGTATGATATACCATTTTGTAGGTCAGAGTCTCTACTTTTATCCAATGTAAAAAACAGACATTCAAATGTTGCTACATAAGACCGAATCCAGGTGGTTAGTCACAATTGGCCCAGCGTCGTCAGGTATAGGCGAGGGTTTGGCCGGAGGGCTTTACTTGGCTCATCGCGCTTTAGTGACTCCTTGTAGTGGGCCGGGCGCCTGCAGGCTGACTTCGGTCGTCAGATGAACGGTGTTCCCTCCTACACAAAAAAACATACACATAATAACAACCTATACTGTATAGCTCTCACCTTTGCAGGTACTCTGCGTTGGCCTCTGGGTACTGATTCTTCCTCAGGTTGTTACTGAGGTCCACCAACACCTGCAATTCAACACGGCATCAAACACACTGGTTCATACAATGTATTGGCCAAATACACTAGAATATACATTCTATTGGCTAAATACACTGGGACATAGAATATATTGGCTAAATACACTGGGACATAGAATATATTGGCTAAATATACTGGGACATACATTACATTGGCTAAATACGGTAGTGTATATTGTATTGGCCAAATATACTAACAAAACAGACATTCATACATATCGCAGAAGTAATAAAACATATATGCTACCTTCCCCTTTAGCTGATTGGCCAGTGGTACCAGGAAGTCATAGTGTTCTCTCTGGACAGCGATGAAGATCAGATGGGCTGACTGGGCAGCTGCAGCATGACCCAGGACCTGCATATACATCATCAACATACTGATACACACATAAACACACATACATTATATTCACATGTACTTCTTCAAACATAAACAAATATTTGTACATACACATTATGCACCATATTCACCACATGTACCATATCATCACATTACACCAGATCTATTAGAAAGGTTGTTCTACCTGTGCTCCATGGGGCAGGAGACTGCAGCTTTTGGGCTCCGGCTGCCGAACACCACCCAGTACCCTGCCTGCAGCAGACGCAAGCCCAGAAAGCACCCCAGGTCACCCGTCCCAGACACACACACCCTCTCACACTCTGGGAGGGACACACGCTCACTTTTCTCCTCTTTCTTCATGTTAATATTCTGATCACCTGTTATGTCCGTAGATAGGTACGCTATGCAGTCAACCCTTGCTTGATTGTCAATTTAACACAGGTCTCCTGAAGTCCCGATAGAGTTGATTGTTAAAAAATAGAGACCTTAGAGGCAAACACTTTCTTCTCTTCAGCAAGGTGTTGTTTCCAAAGTCTGTTCCGGAGGTGAAGCTGCTATCTCTGGTGAGTTCTTTTCTGTTTCAGACCTGAGCTGCTGTAGCTGCTGTGAACTTACTGACTTTCATGACTTTATTGCCCTGTCCTTTAATGCATGAAACAGCAATGTGTTTTGTTGCTATCCTTATTGTCATGAAGGGCATCAGATTAGTTATATAAAGCGACTTACTGTATCATGTTCCAATTATTATCACCAGAACCATACGCACACCTTTCAAATAAAACACGTAATGTATAAGACTGGCTGCCAATTGGAGAACTACCGTCAATGAATGTCTCATCTGTGTATCTGGTCATTATTGCTCACTATCACAGTATCATTATCTGTTATCATGTGTGTTTATTTTAATTAAGAACTCTGGAATCTATTCAAATATCGTTCTAGCTATCAGCAAAGACATGAATACAGTATGTTTGGTAAGAAAGTGTATCATGTGAAGAGAGCACTTGAGGGACTTTTATTTTTAAACCCTTATTTTACCTGGTAAATTGATTGAGAACACATTCTCATTTACAGCAACAACCTGGGGAATAGTTACAACGGAGAGGAATTGCGGCCCGTCAGAAATTCCAGGATCCAAAGCATTTCATGGTTACAGATGCAAGTGCTACGGGACGATAGTCATTTAGGCAGGTTACTTTTGAGTTCTGAGAACAGGTACAATGTTGGTCTGCTTGAAACATGTTGGAATTACAGACTGGGACAAGGAGATGTTGAACATGTCTGTGAAGACACTTGCCAGGTTTAGTATTGGGTTCAGATTAAGGTCTAGGTTTTGGAGAAGAAGCTGGGGATTCTAAGGAAGAATAAAGATGTGAGATAAGTATACGTCCCATAAGTATACTCTATAAATATTCCATCACCGACTTCGCAGACAGACACACGCGGGACGTTCATTATGAAACTGTTAGAAGATGGCTTTATGAGGGAAAAAAACAGATTGGATGAAAGACTAACCCAGTTCACCAGCTGTTTGTCTTTGATGAAACTGCTGCTTTAGGGATTGTGTGTGTATGTGTGTGTGCTTGTGTGCATGTGTTAGCTCTTTCCCTGACATTTGTGAGTGTGAGAGTAACCCTGCTCTCTGTGCAGTATCTAGGACAGGACGTATTGGCTGAGCTTTATCATCTCTGTCTTTAAATGTGAAGTTTGAAGTTTGATGGACGTTTGAAGTCCTGAATCTTATCAGCCCGACCCAAGCTGCTGGTATCAAAGCAGGGAGGAATTTCCTGAAGCTGCTGATTTTAGAGATTTCCTCGTTTCCGCTTGCATTCTACAGCACTCCTTCTCTTCTACTTAGACTTTTACAAAGTAAACTGCAGCATTTTTCTAGAAGTCTCTACTCTGTAGAACCCTCACTACAAAAGGTACAGAGCTGCCTCTGCGTTAAGAGCCAGGCTGCGGTAACATGCTTGTCTCTTTTCAGATGAGAGTGTTCTTTAAATCATTAATTAAGTTGCCTTGAGTTTGACATGATGAGGCTGTTGGTAGACTGATGAGCGATGGCCTTGGCGCAGTGGTAAACCAAGGGTTGTGATTTCAATTCTCGCAGGGGCATTCAACAATTTTGACCAACCATGTGCCAGTCACCCAAAACATTGGCATGTGCTATTTCAGTAATACCTCAAAATGAAATTTCCCTGGCTTGTCTGTCGGAACAGAACGCTCCAACTAAAGTGGTTGTGTGCGTTCAGGCAACGGTGAGCTATGTGAAACATACTTTCTGTGGAATGCCTGTTTTATTGGAAATTATAGGACATTGTTATGGTAATTACATCCTATCTTAACTATAGTAACACAGCAACAACATGAATCCTAACAAACATAAAATAATATTTATCATAAAACGTACTGGCAAGAATTATATCCTGTCATGTTCCTACCGACATGCTCATTAGAAAGGGAAAATGATTTAGTACTGTATTGTGTATTATATGACTGAATTCTGTTTATTATTCTTATTTGTTCTATTGTGTTTTAATTGAACATGTTTCAGGATGTCTGTTTGGCCCAGTCAGCAGTTGCAGTTTTTTACAATCACTTTGGCACCAATTTCAGAACCTTGTGGTCATTTTTCAAAACTCTAGATGTAACAGTATAACTTTATGGCGTCCCCTCGCCCCGACACGGGCGCGAACCAGGGACCCTCTGCACACATCAACAACTGACACCCACGAAGCGTCGTTACCCATCGCTCCACAAAAGCCGCGGCCCTTGCAGAGCAAGGGGAAACCCTACTTAAGTCTCAGAGCAAATTACGTAACTGATTGAAATGCTAGTAGCGCGTACCCGCTAACTAGCTAGCCATTTCACATCCGTTACACTCACCCCCCTTTCAACCTCCTCCTTTTCCGCAGCAACCAGTGATCCGGGTCAACAGCATCAATGTAACAGTATAACTTTATGGCGTCCCCTCGCCCCGACACGGGCGCGAACCAGGGACCCTCTGCACACATCAACAACTGACACCCACGAAGCGTCGTTACCCATCGCTCCACAAAAGCCGCGGCCCTTGCAGAGCAAGGGGAAACCCTACTTAAGTCTCAGAGCAAATTACGTAACTGATTGAAATGCTAGTAGCGCGTACCCGCTAACTAGCTAGCCATTTCACATCCGTTACACTCACCCCCCTTTCAACCTCCTCCTTTTCCGCAGCAACCAGTGATCCGGGTCACGGCACCAATGTAACAGTATAACTTTATGGCGTCCCCTCGCCCCGACACGGGCGCGAACCAGGGACCCTCTGCACACATCAACAACTGACACCCACGAAGCGTCGTTACCCATCGCTCCACAAAAGCCGCGGCCCTTGCAGAGCAAGGGGAAACCCTACTTAAGTCTCAGAGCAAGTGACGTAACTGATTGAAATGCTAGTAGCGCGTACCCGCTAACTAGCTAGCCATTTCACATCCGTTACATAGACACAAAA
>NC_036845.1:8398791-8410911 GCF_002910315.2 Salvelinus sp. IW2-2015
AATCCTTTATGTATGCGGTTCTTATGTTCTGCTATATTCTATTCAGCCTGACAAAAGCCACTCATATAGCAGGGGGTATGTATATAAATTCACCTAGGACGTAGGAGAAAAGAACAGCAACAAACATTGTTGTTGATCTATATCAGCATGGGAGACCAATGGGGAATTGACACGTTCACTCATTTATTTATAATGGAGTGAGTCACTACTTCACCCACTCTTTTACTTGAAACGTTTATGATTCCAGTCACTTAATTAAAGATGGGAATTGAGCAATTTCATCTTTCAATCACTTGAGGGAGAAGGAGAGGTAGAGGGAGAGAGAGGGGTAGAGAGAGAGGTAGAGAGAGAGAGAGGTAGAGAGAGAGAGATACAATCACTCTTTCAATCACCTCCGAACTGTTCCTCTAAGAAAGAGAAAGATGAAGGTCTATAATTCTGCTACCTAGGTTTCCATGCCACCACTCTACTCTGAGGCGTTCTCTATGGAGTCCTAAGAGTGAAACATTTACCAGAGTCGTCACATAGCAATTTCTTGACCTTGATCTTCACATTTGATAAGAGGGATAATGGTTGGGGTGTATGAGTAACACAGGAGGTTGGTGACACCTTAATTGGGGAGAACTCGTGGGCTCCTGGTAATGGCTGGAGCGGAATTCGTGGAATGTTTGATGCCACTTCATTTGTGCCGATCCGGCCATTATTATGAGCCATTCTCTCCTCAGCAGCCTCCTGTGATAATAAGTAGACTGTTTTGGATGATGGATAGATTTTGATGTATAATTGTAAAATGGATATGATTGTTTTTATCCATTATCAATCTTCTTACTACAAGAACAATGAGAATCAAGTGGATGGAGCGAGGCCAAGGTCTGGTCCTAATGTTCTGTCCTGACTTGAACCCAGCCCATCCCGCAGTAAAAGTGTGTGTCAGAGTCTGAGGCTGGGGAATGGAGATTGTTAAGGTACAGCCCTGCTTTTCCCTCCCACCATTAATGGCACCGCAACACATTCACTTAAAGTTATGCACTGTGTGTGTGTGTGTGTGTGTGTGTGTGTGTGTGTGTGTGTGTGTGTGTGTGTGTGCGTGCGTGCGTGCGTGCGTGCGTGCGTGCGTGCGTGCGTGCGTGCGTGCGTGTGTGTGTTAGCACGCCGGCGCTCGCACACAGCACATCTATCCCCTCTTGCCAAATTCCAGAGATTAAATGTAGCTTAAATGCACTTCGACAGCAATTCATTGCCCATATCTACCTCCTTTCCTTTGGCCCAAGCCCCTACCCTCTCCCCCCCCCTCCTCTTTCATCCCCCATCCTTTACCCTCCCCCTCTCTCCTCTACGTCCCTTAATCAGCATATATTTCAGACAGAGTGAGAGTATGTCTCGATGAGCTCTAGATCAGGAGTCACAACACTGGGTACCAACCTTTCAATAAGGTGTGTGTGGTGTGTGGTGTGTGTGTGTGTGTGTGTGTGTGTGTGTGTTGTGTGTGGTGGTGGTGTGTGTGTGGTGTGTGTGTGTGTGTGTGTGGTGTGTGTGTTGTGTGTGTGTGTGTGTGTGTGTGTGTGTGTTGTGTGTTGTGGTGTGTGTTGTGTGTGTGTGTGCTCGGTGTGCCTATGCTCTCTATGTCTATCACTGAAGTGGACTGTCGATCCAGAGGGCTTGGATTGCTAACTCAGTGTTTTTATTGATTTGGTCTCAAAAAATAGCTAATCAATGCTTGTGAGTTGTTCCAGACGGTGTTCTAATCAATGACGGTTGATCATCCCAGACGACAGTTTGTCATTATGGAACCCCATACACCTGCATGCTCTGGGGAGAAGACCTCTCCTATCTGTCTTCATTCCCAGGAAAGAGGTTATATGTTAATTGGAGCAATCATATAGTCTGGGTTGACAGTTTACTTCGGTTGTTGGTGTTCACAGCTGATGAAGATGGCCAGGCTAAAGTTAACAAGAGGATGTATGGACCCTAATTAAGATTGGAAGTTCAGCATTAATTCTCAATGGCAGAGTTATAATAGAACACCAATAAGGAAAAACAGTTGTTAAATGGACAAGTGACAATGATCATTCATAAATGACTCTTCTAACCTGTTGTTCAGCCAATACTCTCTTGCTCCTCTCTCTCTCCGACACATGGCATTAATGTTGTTCTGACTGGCTGAGAGCAGGGTCACAGGAATGATGTCTGTGAATCATGGAGGGAGTTAAGAAGCGTTTGGCCAGCGAGAGAGGCTTTCAACCGAGGTAGACCTCCATCACCTAGAGAGACCAGAGAGAGCGCGAGAGAGACAGAGAGAGAGAGAGAGAGAGGGGGAGTGGGGAGAGAAGATAGAAAGGAGAGAGTGGGCGAGGGGGAGAAGGGATAGTTGAAGTGGGGAGAGGGAGGGGGGCAGATAGAGAGAGACCAAGGGAGGGACAAACATTGGCTTATCTCTGCATCCTTTCTCCGAACAAGAGAGAGAGAACGAGAGAGAGAGCGCAGAGAGAGTGAGAGCGAGAGAGAGTTAGAGAGAGAGAGAGAGAGAGAGAGAGAGAGAGAGCGAGAGCGAGAGCGAGAGCGAGAGCGAGAGCGAGAGCGAGAGAGATTGAGAGTGAGAGAGAGAGTGAGAGAGAGTGAGAGTGAGAGAGAGAGAGAGAGAGAGAGCGAGAGATAGTGATAGTGAGGGATTGTGTATTGCCCACAGTATCATTTCGGCCAGTCAACCAGAGGAGGTTTATGATGCTGTTTTTATCTTTGTTCTTCAGCGGATATGGGAGCTACACAATGGTTGTTTCTCTCTCTTTCTTTCTCTCTCTCTCTCTCTAGCTCTCTCTCTCTCTGAACTATATGCTAGGGTACATAGATTCTGAGGCTAGAGTATATGAACAGAAGCTTTCTGTGTATGTGTGTGTGTGTGTGTGTGTGCATGCGTGCGTGCGTGTGTGTGTGCGTGTGTGATCAGACGGAGCTTCGGGAGTGTTTGTATCAGAAGTTGTTGCCCCCAGGTCAGCTGACCTCAGGCTATCAAGCTGTTGATTGGTTAATGTGTTTCTGCAGACTCATGAGGGAAGCCAGACCTGATTAACCAACCCCAAATCCACCTACACACTGTTTACTGACACACACACACACACACACACATACACGCACTCATGCATGCACGAACACACACACACACACACACACTGCTCCCCTCCCCACATGCACATTAACAGTCTCTGATAGGTAAAGGCTTGAATGTGTGTGAGTGTGTACATGCATGCGTGCATTTTAGAATGTGCTTGACTGGGTCTCTGACTCCATCAAATTGAGTGTAATCCAATCAAGGACCCGGTCTCCAGAGTTTGTGACTTATAATGATTTACAGCTGACCTCTTCTCTCTAACTCAATACAGTATAAGTCAGCCAATCTCTGTGTGTGTATGTGTGCGTGTGTATATATGTGTGTGTGTGRGTGTGTGTGTGTGTGTTTCTGCATCAACTATTGATTCACCTACCCAGGTGTGCCCTTCTGCATTCAATAGTGGAGTAAATACCACGACCTGATTTAACGCCATACAATATGTCAGCTCCATGTAGTTAAATCTGCTTTAATGTCCTTTAATATCATAGTGTTGTTTTCAGACTCTGCAGGTAGCCTGACAATGGAAGAGAGTGCTTTTGAGTGTATGAGGAGAACAACATAAAGTGGCGGTTAATTTTGTGTCTGTGTCGTTGAGAGAAAAGGTTATGTGTGTGTATCATGGAAACCTATGTGTCTAATCACAGCGTGGATGGCTCTCCCTGACCTATGTGTTTAGCGTGGGAGCTATCTCTACTCCCATACAGTCCAACCTCACACACACACACACACACGCGCACGCACGCACGCATGCACACACACACACACACACATTCACACACGAGCATAGTTATTGAAACGATTTCTGAGGGGCTCCTGGCCTCTCCCTACTGCTCCTTCTCTCTTTCGCGCTCACACACACCTCTCTGTGTGTGTCTGATAGGAGAGATTCTCATAAAGCCTTACAAAATCTCTGTCATTATCTCAGGATTCGGCAAAGCCCTGGTGGACTCCTGCCACACACACACAGACACGCACACACAGACACACAAACAAGAGGGAAATAAGGAATTGAAGTGGGACAGAGGTAAAGAGACCGAAAGAGAAAGGGGAGGAAGAGGTATATAAAGAATAGTGTGAGGGGGGAGAGAGAATGAATGAGTTCCAGACAGAATTGATCTGTCTATCCCAGAGGATAAGGAGCTGTAGGAGGGGAGTCAAAGAGAGACAGGGAGAGAGAAAGAGAGAGGGAGATTTTTATAGTGCTGATAATGTAGAGGATACAAAAAATATAGTCACAATCCGATTATGACAATTGAATTCAACAATTCAGCACAATCCAAATTCAGTTGGAAGAAGACGGTGTGCATTGCATTTGTGACTAATCAGGTATCAAACCAAGTTGTTAGGGTGCCTCAAGACTGTACTGTTTTCGGTAGTAAACCTTGTTATTTATTCCCATAGGCTACTTTTCAAAGATTTCTACTCGAGTTAAAAATGTTTAGTAGGTGAGGTGTGAGGCTAAGGACAACTAAGATGGACACTGAGGTCATATGAATGTTGGAATTTTAGATGTTTTACATTCCTCCATTTTGTTGTATCATGCCTTTAAGTTGCTACCATGGTTTCTAGCAGTGATACAGTTACTGTGAAGTCAGAAATGCCAATCAATAAACAGTTAACCCAGCTACATGGTTGCAGTTGTGTGTCTGTGTGTGTGTTGTGTGTGTGGTGGTGTGTGTGTGTGTGATGTTGTGTGTGTGTGTGTGTGTGTGTGGTGTGTGTGTGTGTGTGTGTGTGTGTGTGTGTGTGTGGTGTGTGTGTGTGGTGTGTGATGTGTGTGTGGTTTTTGTGTGTCTGTGTGTGTGTGTCTGTGTGTGGAGCTCATTCCAGGGTGTCAAAAACAATGTTTTTCAATCTCCAACTGAGAGCTTTGCCCTGTAGGTCACACCCTGGGAGAGACAACAACTGAACAACCCCCCCCCCCCCCCTCTCTCTCTTATCCCCCCTCTCTCTCTTTTATCCCCCCTCTCTAACCAGCATCCCTCCATCCACCCCCCCCCCCCCGCTCTACAACATCACTATCTTCATCGCTTCTTTCCTTCTCTTCTATTCTCTCCATCCTCTCCCTCACTCTCTCTCCCTCTCTCATACAAACACAACAGTAATAAATATTAGTGAGTAATTACATAGCAGCCAACAGTAAATTTCACCTCCATTTACATTTAGATTACAGAATATTCATTCCTATCAATTTAAACACAGAAGACAGATGCCTGATTGTATATCCAGGCACAAACTACTCTGTTGTTCATGGCATTTTTATATTCTGTCTGCTCTACATCCACACACACACACACACACACACACACCACACACCACACACACACACACACACCACACACACACACACACACACACACACACACACACACACACACACACACACACACACACACACACACACACACACACACCACACACACACACACACACAAACAAAAACACACAAAAACCACATACGGTAGTAAATAGCAGTATTCCCACTACTCGGCCAGCCTCTGTGTGTACAGTGCCACACCACACACACAAAACACACGGGTGGATACTTGGGTACGTGGATGTGATGACTGCACATAAATTGTGTTTACAAAACTGTGTCTAATGGTGTTAAATACCTACACAATACACAGTAGTAGCCTACCTTGAACTGTGTGTGTGCATGTGTATAAGCATCTTTGTGTGTGTGGTTGTGTGTGTGTGTGGTGTGTGTGTTGTGTGTGTGTGTGTGTGTGTGTGTGTGTGTGTTGTGTGTGTGGTGTGTGTTGTGGTGTGTGTGGTGTGTGTGTGTGTGTGTGTGTGTGTGTGTGTGTGTGTGTGTGTGTGTGTGTGTGTGTGTGTGTGTGTGTTGGTGTGTGTGTTGTGTGTGTGTTGTGTGTAATCTGCCTGTTTACCTTGAACTGTGTGGGATCCCGTATACGGCTGATAACATTAACCATCACCCTTGATCGCTCTCTCTCTCTACACACACATTGGGACCAACAGTAACAAGGCATAATTAATAACAATAGTGGTGAATGGGATTACCATTAACAGCCCATTACAATATTAATGAGGAATAACAATGCATTAAAGCAATATAGTAGTAGACCAGTCTCAACATGACTGAGAAGCCACATGACATTGGTATGAAAGCCAAAACAAAACCTATATGGGAAATATTATTGACAATTACATTGCACCGTTTCACTGGCTGTCCCTCAGGTTGTGGCAGGGGAAACATTTAGGCTTTTCAACCCAAATACATATTTGATTTTTTCTTCATCTTATCGTTTCAAATTCTTTGTTACTGAATGATCATTTTGGGAAAGACAGATTCTCTTACGTCTGAGTATTTGTCACAGTGTATTAGGAAATACAGCTCTGTCTACCTCTCCCCTATTCACATCGAGCACCCCCCTATTCACATCGATGGGACAGCAGTGGAGAAAGGTGGAAAGTTTTAAGTTCCTCGTGTACATATCACCGACAAACTGAAATGGTCCACACAACAGGCCTCTTCAACCTCAGGAGGCTGAAAAAAATGTGCTTGTCACCAAAAACCCTCACTAACTTTTACAGAGTGCACAATCGAGAGCATCCTGTCAGGCTGCATCACCGGCTGGTGCGGCAACTGCACCGCCCACAACCGGGCTCCCCAGAGGGTGGTCGTCTGCACAACGCATCACCGGGACAAACTACCTGCCCTCCAGGACACCTACCACACCCAAGTCACTGGAAGATCATCAAGGACAATAACCACCTGAGCCACTGCCTGTTCACTCAGCTTCCATCCAGAAGGCGGAGGTCAGTACAGGTGCATCAAAGCTGGGACAGAAGATCTGAGCAGTACTGTTTCACTCCACGTACCTAGTGGAGAAGCCAATTTCAACCACACATTTCTTTTTTCGTGTACATTGATTTAATAACATCATTATGTTTTCCCTCCAATACCACTTTCTATTTGTTTATAAAAAATACATTTGTGAACAAATTGAATCAAATGCTTTCTTGAAGTCTAGCAAAAACATGAGTAGATTTTACCTTGTGTTTTGGTTTTACTTGTTTGTCAATTAGAATGTGGAGGTATATACAGGGTCTTCCAGCATGACACGACCCGAAACACACACAGCCAGAGGCAACTAAGGAGTGGCTCCGTAAGAAGCATCTCAAGGTCCTGGAGTGGGCTAGCCAGTCTCCAGACCTGAACCCAATAGAAATCTTTGGAGGGAGCTGAAAGTCCCGTATTGCCCAGCGACAGCCCCCGAAACCTGAAGGACCTGGAGAAAGTCTGTATGGAGGAGTGGCCAAAATCCCTGCTGCAGTGTGTGCAAACCTGGTCAAGAACATACAGGAAACGTATGATCTCTGTAATTGCAAACAAAGGTTTCTGTACCAAATATTAAGGTTCTGCTTTTCTGATGTATCAAATACTTATGTCATGCAAATAAATGCAAATTAATTTACTTAAAAATCATACAAGTTGATTTTCTGAATTTTTGTTTTAGATTCCGTCTCTCACAGTTGAAGTTGTACCTATGATAAAAATTAACAGACCTCGACATGCTTTGTAAGTAGGAAAACCTGCAAAATCGGACAGTGTATCAAATAACTTGTTCTCCCCATGTATATGTGTCTGTTGTACGGTAATTTGGTAATTTTTCAATCTGGCTTCTGCTCAGAACGTTGGGTGGCATCAAGAAATGACGTAGTCTGCTATTGTATGATACTGCAGAGAATTGTCTCAAGTTGCTGTTAAAGCAAATTCCTCTAATTATTTTGGGTCAAATTTTTATAGATTGGTGTGATTCAATCCTTGTTCCAAATATCGAGGAAAATACTGCAGTGAGGAGAATGTTGAAGAGTTTGAAGTATAGCAATTTGAATTTGTGGGCTGTATAATTGATCATTTCATTTAAAATACCATCAGCAACAACAAGCCTTTTTGGGTTGTAGAGTGTATACTTTTTCCATAATTATGGTTCTGTAATTTGGGGTATCCACAGGATTTGATAGTCTTTGACTGCTGATTCAAAGGACTTCTTGTGTATCTTTTTGTCCTGGACTCTTTGTTATATTGCTGTAGAGGTTTGCAAAGTGATTTCTCCACATATCACCATTTTGGATAGCCAATTCCTCATGATGAGGTTTGTTAAATTATTACCAATCTCCCAGAAGTGGTTTGATTCTATGGATTACTCAATTACGTCCAACTGATTTTTAATTGTGCTGTTTTTTTGTGTTCTTTAGGATGTGTTGTATTTGCTTTCAGTGTTTCCCCATATTGAAAGTTGTATATTTTTTGTGTCTGGTTCCTAGATATACTGTACAGTACCAGTCAAAAGTTGGACACACCTACTCATTCAAGGGTTTTTCATTATTTTTTACTATTTCTACATATATATCAGCTACACAGAGAGACTAAAGGACAGTTCCAGACAGAAAGAACAGTACAAACTGCTACAGTTGAGCGGATGGGAGCGGATGGGAGTATGATGGGAGGACTGTCTGCACTGACCCTTTTGACTCGTCACATACGCTACTGTACTGTTTATTTTCTATCCTGTTGCCTAGTCACTTTACCCCTACCTACAATATATGTACAGTACCAGTCAAAAGTTTGTACATACCTACTCATTCAAGAGTTTCTTTATTTTTACTATTTTTCTGCATTGTAGAATAATATGAAGACATCAAAACTAGGAAATAACACACATGGCATCATTTAGTAATTGCACTCTCTCTCTTTCTCTCTCTAGGTCTCTCTTCTCTCTTACTCTTTTAATCTTTGCACAGAGCCGATATCCAGGGTTAAGGAGGCAGCCCTTTAGCTATCCTCCACCCACACACCCACACAAAAACACACACACATACACACACCAGATTATATTAAACGTTCGGAAGCAATCTTCGCCACAGAGCATAAAAGTGAGAAAAATAGTGAAATATGACACCAAACCATAAACTGTGATATTTCACTGTTTTATATAAGGAGAGGAGAGAGGGAATAGCAGGCATTAACTTGAAAGAAAAGATACCAGAGAGAGCTACTGTCTCTTCCCTCTCCCTCTGCTTCTCCCTCTCTTCTCTCTTCACTCTTTTAATCTTTGTACAGTGCCAATCCAGTGTTTAGGGTGTACCCCTTTATTGCTACCCCTCCAGACTCACACAAACCACACACACGCTCCCCCCAGATAATAATATATGTGAAAGCAATCGTCGCTGCAGAGCATAAAAGTGAGAAATAAGAATGAAAATATGAGGCCAAACCATAAGTGTAATATTTCACTGATTTTATAAGGAGAGGAGAGAGGAAGAGCCGAGGGAGGAACTGGAAAGGAAAATATCCCAGAGAGAGCTTACTGTCTCTACCTGCTGTTCTGCTTCTCTCTCTCTTCTCTCTCTCGTCTTGTCTCTCTCCTCCTGTATATGCACATGCAGGTTTGAACTACAATGTTTGGCCTTAACCAAATCATTAACCCTCTCCACAACATGGATTAGCTGTGGCCTTGTTCTTTATATTTATATTTTTCTGATATTCTTTACTATCTTTATTAAGAGAAGAAAAAACAAGGCCACAGCTATCCAAAGAGTGTGCAAAAGCTAGTTGGGTCAATCAGAACATCCAGGAAAGCATACAAAATCAATAAAATCGTATTTTAAATGAAGCTCTACTCAACGAAATCACATTTCATAGATTGTTACAAATAACACAGCATATGAGACGAGATGGAACATTAAATAAACCCAGAAAATTGTTGTCCATGTCTTGATTGACCATATTTTGACTGAAAACCACAAGGCCACAGTTAATTTATCTGGCCTGCGATTTTGAATAGTGCAGGTTCAATCTCACATATTCTATATGTTTCCTTAGAAAAAAAACGGGTGAAAGTGAACCTCAGTATTACTCTAGCTAAAAGAGAGGATGTCATTTATTTCGTGCAGATTCATAAATCCATCAGGAAATGCAGAATTTAGACTTTAAATAATAAAAATAATAAAAAATTGACTGTTACATTCTTTTAAACGCACCTGACTATAATGTCCTAAGTAGAGGCACTTGATATTGGTCCCCCCTGACTTATTTTTCATGATGCTGAAAAGCAAAAGATGATCCAGATCAGCAATCACAGTGTTGTATACCTGGTAAATATGGTCCCAGAAGTATGCGCATATAAAGAGGGTGGGTGAGTGATGGTGAAATAACCCATTAAGCACTATTCCATGGGTAAGAAGGCTTTAAAAAGGAGCAGCGATTCCTGATGACCATACTGCCATGGCCTATATTATACTGAAAAAAGGCCAATTAAAGAGCGCTTCCTGGTGGTATAAAAGGATAAAGTATCTGGTTTGAAGCAAGCATTGGTTCAAAAGAAATTCAGGGGGGATCAGCTTAATAGTTGCGGATAGATTGTTGGCTGCTTCATCAACTGTAATTGTCTCGCATCATATCCAATCCCTCATATTATTTTGTAGTAAATATATATAATAATACATGGCTTGTGAAAGTATTCACCCCCCTTGCATTTTCCTTTTTGTGTGCCTGACAACCTGGAATTAAAATATATTTTTTGGGGGGCTTTATCAGTTGATTTACACAAGCGTGCCTTTACCACTTTGAAGATGCAATAATTTTTTTCTTTTGAACAAATAAGAAAAAGACAAAAAAAAAAGATAAACTTGAGCGTGCGCATAACTTTATTACCCCCCCCAAAAGTCAAATATTTTTGTGAGAGCTACCTTTGCAGCAATTTGGGTATGTCTCTATAAGTTGGCAACAAACTTGACTTTTGATTTTTCTTCGAGGCAAAGTGCTATCAGCTCCTTCAAATTGGGGGGTTCCGTGGTGTTAGAGCAGATCTTTCAGCATACCACAGATTTCAATTGTTGAGGTTCGGGCTTTGATAGCCAGTTCAAGACTTTTAAATGTTTCCCTTTAAACCATTTGAGTGTTGCCTTTAGCAGTATGCTTTAGGTTATTGCCCGTGAAACAGGTTTCCCCAAGAATTTCCCTGTGATTTAGACCATCCCATTCATTCCTTTCAATTCTGACCATTTTCCCAGGTCCGGCTGCCGATGAAAAAAACATCCCCACAGGCATTGATTTGCTGCCGATCACGTTGCATCACTGTAGGATGAGTCTCGGGTGCGGTGATGAGAAGGTGTTGGGTTTGTGCCAACATAGGCGTTTTCCTGAGGCAAAAAAGCTACATTTTATTTCTCATCTTGACCAGAGAACCTTCCTTCCATATGTTTGGGGTCTCCCACGTGCCTTTTGGAGAACACCAAAGCGTGTTATGCTTATTTTTTATTTTTTTATTTTCACCTTTATTTAAACAGTAGGCTAGTTGAGAACAAGTTCTGCATTTGCAACTGCGACCTGGCCAAGATAAAGCATAGCAAATATCGATTTGGTTCAAGAGGTGTCTCGGAAGGATGAGAACCAAGGCGGAGCGTTCTTTGAGTTCCCACATATTTATTGACGAAGTGAAACTTTAAAAAGAAAAAACAATAAGAACACAAACGACTCCGAACATTCTTGTGCAAAACTACCTGCACAAAAACAAAGAACAAAGATCCCACACAGAAAGAGGAAAAGGGCTGCTAAGTTATGATCCCCAATCAAGAGCCAACGATAGAACAGCTGCCTCTGATTGGAACCACACGTCGGCCAGAAACAACAAAAACACAAATACATAGAATACAAACATAGAATTGCGCCACCCAAATCACACCTGGAACAAACCCAAAAATAGAGACATAAAAAGCTCTCTAAGGTCAGGCGTGAACATTCGACACATACAAGCACAACAGAGTTAACACAAATGGGAAATAAAAAACCCAAAACATTACAGTCATAAACAGTAGAACAAAAGATAACAAAAAGTCTAATACGGAGGCAAATAGTAAGATTAAGCGGAGTTTAGGCAAAAATAGGCCATTGTGGCAAAGTAATTACAATATAGACAAATTAGACACTTGAAAACTGTAGAGTGACTCCAGAAGAGACTAATGTGCAAAATCTCTCTCTCTTT